>NC_026007.2:49270939-49472040 GCF_000442705.2 Elaeis guineensis | reverse complement strand
CCGGCTCCTACGGGAGCCGGGCTCCGCCGCCAAGAAAGCCGGGCTCCATCCGCTACTTCGCCAGCAAGGGTTAAGAATGGTGGCGAGGCTTGGCCACATGATGAGATCGGATGGAAGGGAAGAGTCCCTTCCACGACGACCTCTAAGCCAAACAGGCCAAACGATGAGAAAGGGTCAACGAACGACAATATTGGCGCTACGCGCGGACAAGGTAACACAAAATGCTTTTTCCTCATTTTCGATATATGTACTACAGGGCCAGGACGGCAGAGAAAGAGGGACAAAACGACAAGAAAAGAAAAGGAGGCAGCTACAAAAAGGGGGTGACTACAAAAGAACTCTAAGGAGGTCCTGCTCCCTCTAACCTAGGGTGATCACCTCCATCCCTCGACCAGGACTGCCTCAGGCTCTCCACTGTTTCCTCTAGTTCTTCCTTCTTTTGCAGCATATCCTGGAGCGCCTGACGAAGTCGCCGGCTCTCAGCCTCCGCTTTCCGATGCCACTTCCGCAAAACTTCAGACTCCGCCTCTGCGTCCGCGACGGCCTTCCGCTCGAGTCCCAGTTGGATTTTTACTTGTTGAAGTTCGGCTGTCTTCTCCCCAAGGGAGACAGAAATCCCTTCGACAGTGCCTCTCAGGGCTTGGAGCTCTTCGTTATCTTGGGCGTTAGCAAGCCGCGCCCTAGTAACCAACTGCCCCTGGAGACGAATCACCTCATCCGCCGATCGACGGAATCTCCCCTTGTACTCTTCTACCTGCCGGCGCCAGCTGGCCCGCTGCACGTCGTGGCTCACCTCAGCATCTTGAAGCTGCCTCTGAAGGTCGGAAACTTTTTGTGACCATATCTGCTCATCCCACGCTGTGAGCCGGGATGAGTTACCCTCCAGTTGGCCGATCCTCCTCTTTGCAGCTGACAGCTCCACCTTAAGGGCGCTGATCCTAGCTTCTTGAGCCCAAGTTCGGTCGCTGGCGCTCTTCGTGCATTCTTCGAGCTCCTTCGCGAAGTTCGCCTTCCTCCGGCTGTAGTCCATGATTGCCTTCACTTGGAGACTCCTGAAGTGGGCGGCCTCAGCGGCAGCCTCGGAATAGCATTTTTTCGCCTGGCGGAGCTCGCCCTCTGACTTTTTCAACTTCTTCGTCAGGTGGAGGACCTCCTTTTTTAGCCGTTGGATAGTTGACTTCAGCGGGACCCCCAGGGGCAAGGGAAGTGCTTCGGCGGGACACTGCCTTCGGAAGATGCAAACGCCAGAGACCAACTCGTTACAAGAAGAAAGGCAGAAAAGAAGAAGCAGGGGGAAGGAAAGGCCATCCACAATAAGAAGTTCGACTTTATTGATTAATTTTGAAGACAAGCGGAAAGGAAATATGGCGACAAAAGAAAGATACAAGGTCGGAGGTCTCAAACCTCGGGGGCAGGGGGTGGAGAGCCCGGCGTGGGGGGTGCGACTGCGGCAGCGACGGACGAAGGGGCGGCCTCATCGTCAGACTCCTCCAGAAAGCCGAGTTTAAGGTCGGGGTATCTGCTGGCCACCCTCTCTCGGCAGAGCTCGAACCCCTTGGTGAACGCCTCCAGGCCGAACTGGACGTTCAGCTCCCTCATCTCCGCGGAGGTCTTGAACTCCTCCACCGCAAGGGTCCTGGCCTCCGAAATCAGAACCGGAGTTTGCTCGGCCAGATGGGCGACCTCAGCCTCCGCCTTCCTTGCCGACTCCTCCAGGCTTCGCCTCTCCTCCTCCCGGATTCGTCTTTCCTCTTCCCGGCCTTGTCTCTCTCTCTCCAGGGCCTCCCGGAGGGCGGCCACCTCGGCCGTCTTCGCTTGAAGACGAGCAACCTTGTCTTGGCAGTGCTCCTCCGCCCAAAGAAGATCCCTTCTCGTGCGGCCCGACGCCTCGACATAGGCGAAGAGCTGGTGCCCGATCTGCAAGGACAGATGGAGAATTACAACAAAGACCGAGCAACTGAGCAAATAAAAATCCGCTTACCTCAAGAAAGGACCCCAAGGTGTCCCAGGCCCGCTGCTCGGGATCAGCACGGTCGATCCTCTCCACGACATCGGGCAGAATACAACCATCGAGCAGCCGACGGATCAGAGCCTTGTCGTTGAAGGGGTTCTCCGATCCCCCCTCGGAGCAGACGGACTCGTCTGCGGTGGCTCGGTGTCTGCTCGGCCTACGGGCCACCGATTTTCTCCTCCTCCCCGCGGCGGGCGCCTCCGCGGGGTGGACCTCCGGAATGGGGACCTCGGTCGGCGGGCTCCTTGGGGGAGCCCGGGGGGCCGCTGGCTCGACATCCGAAGGAATGTCGATTGCCGGAGTGGCCTGGACGGGCACGGCCAAGCTCGTCTCCTCCACCCTGGCCCTCTTCGCCGAGCCAGAAGTCGCCGCGCCCTTCCTTTTCTGGGCTCTCATGGCCTTGGCGAGCATCCGTGTGGCTTCGGCGTCCATTGCTAAAAAAAAAAAAAAAAAAAAAAGGAGAAGAAAAGAAGAAGGAAAAAGCGGCACCAATCAGTCCAAAAAAAAAAAAAAAAAAAAAAAGAGAAGAAGAAAAGAAGAAGAAAGAAAAAAGAGGAAAAAGGAGAGAGAAAGAAAGAGAGGGAAGAAGAAGACAAGAAAAGGAAAGACGTGTACTTGCTGGATCCTGAGGGCTCAGGCCGATGTTGAAGAGAAGCTGCTCCCTCAGTAGGTTTGGAAGGGAAGAAGCGGGGTAACTCAAGAGCTTCTGGGCGGCCTGAAGGTCATCCTCTCCCAGGCTGGGAGCCCGACGGACGGAATCCCTCAGAGACCCCCAAGGGGGCAGGCCCAGTTCCAGGGTCGGACAGTAAATGAAGAGAAATTTCCCCTTCCAATTGTGAATCGAAGAAGGGGCGCCCTTCAGCAACCCCTTCTTACCGAACTGGGGGGAGAAGTACCACCAGTCCTTCACTGAAGGATGGCGCTTGAAGGTGTAGAAATGTCTGAACAGGGAGAGGGAAGGCTGGACCTCGGCTATATGACAGAGGGAGAGAAACTCTATCAAAAACCTAAAGGAATTCGGGGCGACAGAGGCGAGAGAAATATCTAAGAAACGAAAGAAGGCGGCAACAAAAGCAGGAAGCGGAAGCCGGAGTCCGGCACGGAATGCCTCCTTGTACAAACAAAAGCGACCAGGAGGGGGAGCGCTGGCCCGGTCAGAGGGAACAGGAAGCTCCAGGTCGTACTCCGAAGGGATCCCGTACCGAGCCCTTATCAGAAGAAGTTCGTCCGGAGTCGACGAACAAGGAATGGCGCCCGGTGCGAAAACCGGGCGAGACCCTGCCCCGAACGCGGGTTCGTCCGCAGAGACAGGGGCCTGGGGGTTGGAAGCAGAAGAACTCCCAGAACTTACGGGGGCAGAAGAATCGGAAGACATTTTTCTTTGGGGGAGAACCAAAAGGACCCTAGAAAAGCAAGCCGAGAAGGGAGGGAGACGCCGGAGGTCAACTCAGGAGAAGAAACAAAAGAAATGGAAGGAGGAGAGGACCCTAGGCGGTAAGAAGAGGAAGGTGGGCACTAACCTATCTTGCTCTGGGGGCCTGGGGAGCGAGAAACGGAAGGCGCCTACGGCTCGAGAGGGCGTTCGCTAGGGCAGACTCTCGGGGAGATGACAGACGCCAGCAAGAAATCAGGAGTGGAGTGGGGCACCTGAAGGGGGGAGGACGGGTTTAAATAGACCCTGGGATCCGGCGCCATAATGATCTCGAATCCCCCCGGGCCAGTCCGCATCCGACACGTGTCCCACTCCCCGTGGCAGACGGCTGAAGGCGGCTGGCGGTTGGCAGGGTCATAATTGCGTCGTACCTAGGCCAGCGTACCTGCGGGGTATTCGAAGCGTCCCCTCATACCGCCCCAACTTGAAAAGACTCCGGCACGCGCTCATTTAATACCAAAATATCTGGGAGCGACGGGGCGCGGGATTCGAAGGGACGATTCCGACTGTACTTTTATGTACTTTCTTCGTTTGAAATTCAAAACTCGGATGTAGGGGGACTGGTGTTGGGTATAAAATACCCACAGCCGGAACCCACGGCGGAACCGCCATCAGCAAGTGCAGCTCCGCCCGGACTCCTATGGGAGCCGGGCTCCACCGCCATCAGCAAGTGCAGCTCAGCCCGGGCTCCTACGGGAGCCGGGCTCCACCGCCATCAGCAAGTGCAGCTCCGCCCGGACTCCTATGGGAGCCGGGCTCCACCGTCATCAGCAAGTGCAGCTCCGCCCGGACTCCTATGGGAGCCGGGCTCCACCGCCATCAGCAAGTGCAGCTCCGCCCGGACTCCTACGGGAGCCGGGCTCCACCGCCATCAGCAAGTGCAGCTCCGCTCGGACTCCTACGGGAGCCGGGCTCGGCCCACGACATCAACGCAGCTCCCTCCGGACTCCTACGGGAGCTGGACTTCGCCGCCAACATCAGAACAGCTCCGCCCGGACTCCCACGGGAGCCGGGCTCCGCTCTCAGTATCAACTGCTGGTAAGCTCAATCCGGACTCCTATCAGAGCCGGACTTCACCCTTAACTTTGTTTGCAGCGCAGCTCCGCCCGGACTCCTACGGGAGTCGGGCTCCACCGACGACATCAGCGCAGCTCTCCCCGGACTCCTACGGGAGCCGGACTTCGCCGCCAACATCAGTACAGCTCCGCCCGGACTCCCACGGGAGCCGGGCTCCGCTCTCAGTATCAACTGCTGGTAAGCTTAATCCGGACTCCTATCGGAGTCGGGTTTCGCCCTTAACTTTGTTTGCAGCGCAGCTCCGCCCGGACTCTTACGAGAGCCGGGCTCCACCGCCGACAGCAGCTGCAGCTCCGCCCGGACTCCTACGGGAGCCGGGCTCGGCCCACGACCCCTACCGCCAGGAGGACCTCACCCGCACCTCAACAGAAACTGGGCTCCGGCCGTTACCGAGCTTCAATCGACAGATCCACGACCCCTGACAGGCCCTCAAAGCGGCCACGACCCTGCTCCACCTCCTGTGGCGGACTCCACGCAGTATCATCATTCCCTGACAAGCCGCAGCAGCCATAGCCGCCCTGCTCCACTTCCTGTGGCGGACTCCGCACAGCTCCACTACCCCCTGGCAAGCCACAGTGACGGCCACAAACCTGCTCCACCTCCTGCGACAGATACCATGCGATTCTCCTGACGACGGACGCTGCTCCACCCCTCATAACAGATTCCACATGGCAAGTCGAGGTGATGCCCACGTGTCTGCTCCATTATCTTTCGCAATCATTTCCCCTGACCGTGGGCGGCCCACTACCAGGCGGTTACAAACGTCGCCATCAGTCCGTTGCCTCCCCCGCCTATAAAAGGGGAGACTCAGATACGTTATTCCTTAAGCCCTTTCGCCTTATCTCAAAACTCTGCTAAACTCTCCGTTCGAGCACTCCATTCTTGTTGAGGCAGAGAACTGACTTGAGCATCGGAGGGTCTTGCCGGAGCAACCCCACCTCCGGTTTAGACTTCCCTTGCTGGTCCCGGCGGCGACCGTGGCTTCCTCAACTCCAGCTTCTCCGGCGCAGGCGGATTTCTGCACCAACAGTAATAATAATAATAATAGAAGAAATACAAGAAGAATTTTCATGGATCAATCCAAAATCTTGGATGCTGTCATCTAGTCAATCCATATGAAGACATTGGATTTTAAAAACTTTTATTTTTTTTAATTTGATAAAATTTTGATCAAAAATATGATATTTGATGTACCAGATTCAGAAAAGGATTTTCAAAATTTTTAAGATTTTTATTTTAAATTTTATTTTGAGGTAAGTAGTATTTTACTTTTATTGAATTTATCTGATAAATTATAAATTTAAATTATATTAATTTTATGGCATGCTTGTGATTGAAAATATTTGTTAAAAATTATTTATGATTGAAGATATTTGTTGAAATTTTTTTATGATGATGTATGATCATAAAGAATGATATGATTGATTTACTCGAATATCACTTATTTATATTATTATTAAAATAATATATTAATTGAAAGATGATATGAGTTGACAATCTGACTATGTAAAGGACCCCATCAATTGAGGCATATACGTTGGCAAATGCTTTATCCTGAGGATTTATGTCACCAGTGAGACTAGCGATATGTCGCCAGAGAGACCAACGACAAACTGCCAGCAAGACCAGCGATTTCGAAAGACTTTGCTGTCAGATAATTCGCAGCCTACCGCAAGAAGATATGGTCATAGTTCATGGTTGATAAGAAGAACTTAAAAATTTGATGAATTTAAGATGATAAATATAATTTAAAATTATGATGAATTGAAATTTTATACATGATTGATAGTGTGATAAATTAAATTATGAATTCATGAATTTACATATTAATTTTGTTATTATCAGTAAACTGATATGTACAGTATTATTGCCTGATTTATTCAGATAAAGATATACACTGCTTACTGGGCTATTCAGCTCATGATGAATTTTATATTTTTCTTTACAGATCCAAAAAATTAGCATGATGCAGGATTTCGGTTGGGAGAGTGAATAGAGATGGAGTTAGCTCATTTGATTTAGAATTTTCTCAGAATTGATGCAAGACTTTTATTTTAAGTGTTGACTTTGTTAGATAATTATTTTTTTCTTTTCTTTTGACACTGAGTTTTGATTTATTATTTGAACTAAGGTTTGATCATAAAAAAAAAATTAAAATTTATTTAGCTTTATGTGTATGATATTTTGATGAGATGCCTTGCATGCTTATGAAAAAAATCTCTTATGAGTATGCGGTGGTTGCCATGACCTTTGACTCACAATCTCAGATCGGGGGCGTGATAATTTATATGGTATCAGAGCATAAGTAGATAGATAAAGATATATAGAATAGAATAAGTGAGTGATGGATAGATATTAGGAAATTTGAGAGGTTAGTTATGATGATTATGATCTGACCTATCTTAAGTAAGTTTATAACTTTATTAAGAATAAGTTATCATCTCAAATTTATCATAGGTCAATATGGCTCCATGATGAATGAAGAATACTCAAGGAGCGATAGGAGGAACATCAAATCCACTTGGTGATAACACTCCCTATTTGAATAGCAGCACATCTCAGTAGGAGGGAATCATTGACCCTACTGAAAATACTTCGACAGTACAGGAAGAGCTGAATATGACTCAACTAATGCAAACTCTGATTGAAGTAGTTCAAACACAGCAACAGTTACTTCAACAACAACATGCACAGTCACATCAACATCCTCCATCGACATCTGGACATGGAGAACATCCGATGCAGAGAAACAACATCGTCGAGTTTAAAAAGCTAGCTCCTCCAGCCTTCAAAGGGACCATCGAGCCACTGGAAGCTGACAACTGGATTATGGAGATGGAGAAGGCATTCACCGTGCAAGAATGCCACGATGATGAGAAGTCCGCTACACAGCATATCTATTACAAGGTGAGGCATACAACTGGTGGTGTATACTTGAATAAAAAAATGAACACGATGGGATACCACTCACTTGGGAGAGATTTTGAGATGAATTTTTTGACAAGTATTTTCCTCGAAGTGTCAGAATATAGAAAGAGCAAGAGTTTATTCATTTGAAATAAGGGAACAGATCCATTGCAGAGTATGAAGCCAAATTCACGGAGTTAGCCAAGTTCGTTCCAAAATTAGTTGAAATTGAGCAACATAGAGTACATAAATTTGAAATAAGATTGAAGATAAAAATTAGAAAACAAGTTGTATCCTATGAGTTAACTACTTATGCTTCAGTTGTAAATAAAGCTCTAATAATTGAGAGGGAAGTTAATGAAGCACATGCGGAGAGAGAACGAAATCAGAAGAAGAGAAATAGGTTTGGTGGAATTCAGAGATGAAATTAGAACAATAAGGGTCCAGTAAAGAAGTCAGTAAATGATAAGAATCATGAGAATGAGATGGCTAGATGTTTGAGTTATGGCCGAAGAGAGCATGAGTCTTCCAATTGCCCATGGAATACTGGTTCTTATTTTAGCTGTGGACAGAAGGGACACAAAATTGCAGATTGCCCTCAAAGGAATGAGAATAGATCTACACAAATAAAGGATGGAGGTCAAAGGTTGAAAACTCAAGGAAGGATCTATGCACTCACACAACAGGATGCTCAGGTCTCTAATGCTGTGGTGACAGGTATCATTCTTGTATCTGGTATTTATGCTTCTGTTTTGTTTGATTCTGGTGCTACACACTTCTTTATATCCACTACTTTTATTAGTCAACATTATATAGTATATGAACCTATAAAAATTAAATTATATGTTGAGACACCAGTAGGTGGTATTTTGAGTACCGAAAGTATGTACAAGTCATGTAGTATCAGAATAGGAGAAAGAGAATTACCGACAGATTTGGTGGTCCTAGATATGCATGATTTTGATGTCATTCTTGGAATGGATTGGCTTGCTACTTATCATGCCTCTATGGATTGTCATGGAAAGAGAGTGAACTTTCAAATACCGAAAGAATTAGCATTTAGTTTTGATAGAAGTACAAGAACCACCCCTCCACGTATTATTTTATTTGTGCAAGCTAGACAGATGTTAAGAAAGAGATATAGAGATTATCTAGTATCAATAAAGAATACAAAGCATGATAAATTGAAGTTACAGGATATTTTTATTGTAAATAAATTTTTGGATGTATTCATTGATGATTTACCTAGACTACCACTGGACAGAGAAATTGAATTTACCATTGAGTTGGCACCCAATACCGATCTGATTTCTAAAGCTTCTTATTGAATGGCCCCCATGGAGTTGAAGGAGTTAAAAGATCAATTACAGAATTTATTAGATAAAGATTTTATAAGACCTAGTGTGTCTCCTTGGAGAGCTCCAGTCTTGTTTGTGAAAAGGAAAGATGGTAGTATGAGGCTTTGTATTGACTATAGAAAATTGAATAAGAATACTATCAGAAATAAGTATCCTTTACCTTGAATCGATGATTTGTTTGATCAGCTGCAAAGTGCACAAGTTTTTTTTAAAATTGATCTTCGTTTCGGATATCATCAGTTAAAAATCAAAGCAGAGGACATACCAAAGACTGCATTTAGAACTTGTTATGGACATTATGAAATTCTAGTGATATTATTTGGGTTAACCAATGCTCCAGTGGTCTTCATGGATTTAATGAACAGAATATTCAAATCCTATCTTGATAAGTTTGTTATCATATTTATTGATGATATCTTGATATATTCAAAAAGCAAATTGGAGCATGAAGAACATTTATGGTGTGTACTACAAATATTGAGAAAAGAAAAGCTTTATGCCAAATTAAAGAAGTGTGAATTTTGGTTGGACAAAATAGTCTTTTTAGGACACATCGTATCTAAAGATGGAATTTTTGTGGATCCAACAAAAGTGAAAGCTGTGATGCAATGGAACAGACCTACAAATATTTTTGAGATTCGGAGCTTTCTGAGAATGGCAGTTATTACAGACGATTTGTAGAAGGATTCTCCCGTATAGCTGCACCTTTGACTCATCTTACTCAGAAAGGGGTTAAATTCAAGTGGACCAAGGATTGTGAACAGAGTTTTCAAGAGTTAAAACAATGATTAGTTTCAGTCCCTATCCTTACTATACCAATAGGAAATGAAGGTTTCACAATATATAGTGATGCATCTAAAAAGGGACTTGGCTGTGTATTGATGCAACATGGTAAGGTAGTGGCTTACGCCTCAAGACAATTGAAACCATATGAACAAAATTATCCAACACATGATTTGGAGTTAGCTGCAGTGATTTTTGCCCTAAAAAAATTTGGAGACATCATTTATACGGTACGCAGTGTGAAGTGTTTACTGATCATAAGAGTTTGAAGTATATTTTTACATAGAAAGAATTAAACATGAGACAGAGAAGGTGGTTAGAACTATTGAAAGATTATGATTTAATAATTCATTATCATCTCGAAAAAACTAATATTGTCGCTGATGTCCTTAGTAAAAAATCCATAAGAAATTTGACTATTTTAATCACACATCAAAGCCAATTATTGGAAGATATAAGAAAACTGGAATTAGACATTCGAGTATATGACTCAACAGTACGATTAGCCAACATGAGGATTTAGCCAACACTCATTGAAAGAATTATAGTCGCCCAGAATGGTGATCCACAATTAACAAAAATAAGGGATTCAGTGAAAGTGAGTGTTCAATCTGAATTTAAGATACATGATGATGGTTTGTTAAGGTTCGAAAATAGAATTTGCAGACCCAATGATTCAATATTCAAACAAGAAATACTTCAGGAAGCCCATCAGATCGATTATACAGTTCATCCGGGAGGCACTAAGATGTATAGAGACTTAAAGAAAATGTATTGGTAGAATAATATGAAAAGAGAGATCGCTCAATTTGTGGCTCAATGTTTGGTGTGTCAACAAGTTAAAGCTGAACATCAGAGACCTGTAGGATTACTTCAACCTCTCGATATTCTAGTATGAAAGTGGGAACATATCACTATGAATTTTGTAACTAAACTACCTAAGTCTCCAAGTAAAAATGATGCAGCTTGGATGATTGTGGACCGATTGATAAAGTCTGCACACTTTCTGCCGATTAGAGTTGGATTCACTTTGAAAAGACTAGCAAAATTATATATGAAAGAAATTGTAAGACTACATGGAATTTCAGTGACCATTGTATCAGATCGAGACACCAGATTTGTATCATAGTTTTGGAAGAGTTTATACAAGGCATTAGGAATAAAATTGAACTTCAGTACAGCCTTTCATCCACAGACTGATGGCCAGTCAGAGAGAACTATTCAGATCTTAGAAGATATGTTGAGAACTTGTATTTTGGATATGAAAAGTTCATGAGATGAGCATCTATCTTTGATTGAGTTTGCTTATAATAATAATTATCAGACTAGCATTGGTATGGCACCTTTTAAAATATTATATGGTAGAAGATGTCGATCACTGATTCACTGGGATGATGTTGGTGAGCAGAGAATATTGGATCCTGAACTTATTCAACAAGCAGTCGAGAAGATTCAATTAATCAAAGAACGACTTCGGATAGCACAAAATAGACAGAAATGTTATGCAGATAACAAAAGACGGAAATTAAAATTTCAAATTGCCGACCATGTATTTCTCAAAGTATCTCCTTCAAAAGGAATCTCAAGATTTGGCATTCATGGCAAATTGAATCCTAGATATGTGGGTCTGTTTGAGATTTTGAAAAGAATTGATGAGGTGGCTTATAAACTTGCCTTACCACCTTCACTTGCTAGAGTACATGATGTTTTTCATGTTTCTATGTTGAAAAAATATTTATCAGATCCAAGTCACATCGTGGAACCTGAACCATTGCAAGCTAGAAACGATCTATCATATGAAGAATATCCTGTACGGATCGTGGATCGTAAAGAATAAGTACTGAGATGTCGCAATGTTCCTCATGTCAAGGTACAGTGGAGTCGACATTCGGAAAGAGAAGCTACTTGGGAACTAGAGAAAGAAATGAAGCAAAAATATCTCCAGCTCTTCGAGACCACAGGTATGAAAAATTTTGAGGATAAAATTTTTTTTAGGGGTGAAGAATGTTATAACCCAAGCTTAAAGCCCATTAAACCCAAGCCCAATTGAAAAAAAAAAGAAAACAGAGAAATCGGGAAGAAGATTCCCGATAGGAGTCTTCTTCTCCGATGAACCGCGATGAATTGGGAGTCTTAGGACCACCAAAGGTCCTAGGTCTCTCTATAAAAAGGCTTTCTCCGATTGAAGCCGCGGCCCTTGATAAGTGCTCGCCGTGATTTCTCGCTGGCGGGATCATCGGAGGCTGAGGTAAGCCCTTCTTTCTCTTCCTCTCTCCTTCTTCCCGTGCCTCTGTGCATAACCATCGGTGACGGGTGTCCTCGAATTTCATCGGAGAAGGGACCCCCTGTTTGGTCTCTTCTTCTCTTTGATTTTTCGGCACCGATGATCACTACCGACCGCTGGCTTTGGCCTCTCCGAACTTGAGAGGGTTTCCTCCTCTGCCGTCGGCCTTCATCGTGCTGGCTCCAATCCGGACAGCTGGTCAAGGGGAGGGACCTGTCGGTCTCCTGTTTCGGCTAGGGAAGACCCCGAAAAAAAAGGAAGGAAAAAGAAAAAGAGAAAAAGAAAAGAAAAGGAAAAGGAAGGAAAAAGAAAAAGAGAAAAAAAGAAAAAAAAGAAAAGAAAAGAAAAAAAGAGGGAGAGAGAGAAAGAGAAGGAGAGAGAGACTTTCTCTCTCTACTCTCTCTCTCTTAGATTTTTTTAGGATTAATGGATTTAAAAAATAATAATAATATAATAAATAAATAAATATAATAATAATAGTAATAATAATAATAACAATAGAAAAAATACAAGAAGAATTTTCATGGATCAATCCAAAATCTTGGACACTATCATCTAGTCAATCCATATGAAGACATTGAGTTTTAGAAATTTTTATTTTTTTTAATTTGATGAAATTTTGATCAAAAATATGATATCTGATGTACCAGGTTTCGAGAAAGATTTTTAAATTTTCTAAGATTCCTAGTTTGGATTTTTTTTGAGGTAAGTAGTGTTTTACTTTTATTGAATTTATCTGATAAATTATAAATTTAAATTATATTAATTTTATGGTATGCTTGTGATTGAAAATATTTATTGAAATTAATTATGATTGAAAATAATTATTGAAAATTATTTATGATTGAAGATATTTGTTGAAATTTTTTTATGATGATGTATGATCATAAAGAATGATATGATTGATTTACTCAAATATCACTTATTTATATTATTATTGAAATAATATATGCATTGAAAGATGATATGAGTTGACAATCTGACTATGTAAAGGACCCCGTCAATGGGGGCATATACGTTGGCAAATGATTTATCCTGAGAATTTATATCGCCATTGAGACCAGCGACAAACCGCCAACGAGACCAGCAATTTTGAAGGACTTTGCTGTCAGATGATTCGTAGCCTACCGCAAAAAGATACGTGGTATTATGACCCTACCATAGAAAAAATATGGTCATGGTTCATGGTTGGTAAGAAGAACTTAAGAATTTGATGAATTTAAGATGATAAGCATAATTTGAAATTATGATGAATTGAAATTTTATATATGATTGATAGTGTGATGAATTAAATTATAAATTTATGAATTTACATATTGATTTTATTATTATCAGTAAATCGATATGTATAGTATTATTGCCTGATTTATTCAGATAAGGGTATACACTGCTTACTGGGCTATTTAGCTCATGATGAGTTTTATATTTTTTTTACAGATCTAGAAAATTAGCATGATGTGGGATTTCGGTTGGGAGAACGAATAGAGATGGAGTTAGCTCATTTGATTTAGGATTTTCTCAGAATTGATACAAGACTTTTATTTTAAGTGTTGACTTTGTCAGACAATTATTTTTTTTCTTTTCTTTTGATACCGAGTTTTGATTTGTTATTTGAACTAAGGTTTGATCATAAAAAAAAAAATCAAAATTTATTTAACTTTATGTGTATGATATTATGATGAGATGTCTTACATTCTTATAGAAAAAATCTCTTATGAGTATGCGGCGGTTGCCATGACCTTCGACTCACAATCTCGGATCAGGGGCGTGACAAAATTTATTTGGTAAAAATTTTTAACTTATTTTGATTCCTATGGTAGATCTAATAGTTAGATCTAGAATTTCATCATCGATCAGATCAATGTGATTCTTATTTTTAGATCTAAAGCACATATTTTTTATATCAAAAATCTTGATGTGGTAGTCTAAGATTAGATCTTATACATGTTATTAAGATTAAATTATTTAATCTATTATTTTTATTATATAAAATTTTTAATTGCATGTACTGCACTATCCTAGTTTTTTTTTACCTTCTGGACAGATGAGTCTCGAGTCTATGGTGTAAGGATACTAGGATGAGAGGGTAGGTGGTTGTTAAAGAATAATTTATACTGAGTGTGACTAACATAAAAAATTACTTGGATATCTACTCACTTATTAGTGGTCTTCTCGATGCTGCAGTAGTGTGAGTAGTCATTTGACCTACGATGTATTGACTACTCGCAGCGAGGCTAGTGAGTTGACTGTACGTTCCCTTGGTCCCTAGCCATTTAGATTTTTTTTGTATATGTTCGCTATAATAGGTTCAGGTTCATATTTGGAGTATGATGCATCTAGATGAAATCTATCGATCTTGATAGAAAATGAGTAATCCTATGCGATCTTGATGGATGAAATCTAAAGTAAGTATGAAAAGTGAAAAAGAGTTTTCACAGGATTCACAAGTGAAGTCGAGTCGAGCCAATCTTGCATATGACTATCAATGAGGTTTGACGAGTTCTCCATGACCTCCGTCTAGTCGAAACTCATGATAAAAGGACTAAATCATACAGTAACTATACCTAGAGGTTCAATATTTTTATTCTGCTGGATTATCATTGCATACTACTAGGTATCATCGATGGATTGTGAGACTCGTCGAGCATCATTTTAATGATCGATGATCCTCGAAGGATAAAATTAAAATTATTTTAATTCATCGAAAAGAGTTTCGATGATATTGTGCTAGAAATTATAATATATCTCACTGTCGGATAGAATAGAACCTATGAAGTCACACACAAAAAAAAATTTTGTTTGATCAGATGACTGATTAACAATTATGAATCGTTGATGGATAAAATCATTGATGTGAATGATGATTAATCTTATGCAAAAATTATAATAAAATAATTTACTAAGGATTAGTGAATTATAGGAGGATTTATTAGTATTTGGATTACTAATTAGCTCGATTTGATTGAGTAATGAGGTTCGGATCAAATCTAATTGAATTAGATTTAATTGAGTTTGACCCAATTAGGTTATAAGATGACCTAATTGCTAAGAGAAATTAATTTCTGATTTGATCAAAACTTGGGTTCACTTAATTTCTAATTTGATTAGAATTTAATTGAGAGTTTGGAAGGCTAATATGATTAGATTCACTAATCTAATTTGACTATAACTAAATGAAATTTGGATGAGATCAAATTGGAAGCCACTAAGAGTCCAACTTGATTTGGACTTCTCCCTTTTTGCACCACCCCTTCATAATGCCGACTTTCTTCATGCTGATTTGGTTTTTGCATGAAATTTCTTCATGCAAATCTGATGTTGTTGCCCCTCTTCTTCATGTGTGGATATGGATGGAAGTTAGTTCAAGTTTGAATTCAAATTTGATTTAAATTCAAGTTTGAATTTGATTTGATTCCTTATTTGATAAGGATAATTCCTATCCCTTTTTGGATGCCAACCATAAATGGGATGTGTTTTTTTGGTGTGCAACAATTTTTAATTCATCGTGAGAAACCTTTTCATCGAGTATCTGAGAGGAAAAAATTAGAGTGTGCATGAGAAAGGTGTGGGCAACTCCTTTTTGACTTGTAGGAAACCCTAGGGTTCTAGGGTTTTGGCATTGGGTTTTTAGAAGAGTGAAAAGATAGAAAATTAGTTTTCTCCCCTTCCCATCTTCTACCTCCTCTAGTCCTTCTTCTCATCCAGGAGTGTCCGTGTGATCAGAAGAAGGCATCGGATCAGCCAACAAGAGAAGAAGTCTACAAGGGAGCTAGCACCCATGTGACTTCAACAACCTCTGATCAGGCAAGGCATCTCATATGGATATTTGTAAAGGTTGGGCACTGGTGTGGCTTGAAGAACCTCATCAAATCTATGGATCATCAGCTATGGTGAATTACGACCCATGCAAGGTGAGATTTGATCTCAATAAAATAGTAGATGTGATCTATATGTTCTTAATTTCAGATTTTACATTCTTGATTTCAGATTTATGTGTGTCATAGATCTAAACAAAGGTAGTTAGCAGATTAGATATGATTGCATGCTAGATTAAGGGGTTTAATCTGAGTTTTTCGCTGCTACAGTTTTAAAATATTTTGAAATTCATGCATGTAACTGCTATGAAATCTAACAGAGACAACTTCAATGCTTTCTTGACATTTTTAAGCTTTCAACATTTTGTATTTCTTAACTTTACTCTATACAAAGCAAATCTAAAATTATTTGTAACTTCTCAAATATTTTGTTATCGTCAAAATAAATCCTTTGAAGTCAACAACCTTCCATATGAATTTCATATTCCTTTGATAAGAGTTTCCTAAAAGCAAAATATTTCTTTTTAACATTGGAACATAACAAATGGCATAAATAAGCCAATGTCCACCATATTCAAGCAACTTAAAAGGGTACCTTTGCGTCAAATTTGAATCTTTGAAGAGCCTTTAAAAGTAACATTGTTGCCAACCTTCTTATCTAACTCCACAAACTTGCTTTTGCCTCCATATATATGATTACTTGCACCATTCTCAAGGTACCACAAACTCGTTTCTTCTTCATCATTTTCTTTGAGTGATGGCAATAATATGGGCTCTTCCAATTCTTCCACCTCTTCCACCAACAAGGTTTGCCTTCTCTTCAAAATTAAAAGTATTGCGACATTTCCCCAAATAATGATTATACTTATGGCAATGGTAACATTTTGGTTGAGACTTGTCATACCTTCTCTCATTTGTTCTAGAATTATTTCCTCTTTTTTCTTCCTCTTCCTCTTGATGAGTTTTGGCTCCTATCTTCATTGGATGGGTTATTGATGCGGGATGGGTATGCAGATGAAGACGCAACTAACTTCTTCTTCCTTTTCTACAATCAAATAATATATAGTAGCAAATCTAATAAGATCTAAATTTTTAAGGAAGAAAAGCATCGATTAAAGTAGGTGGACTTCCTAGCATATACAGCTGTCCCTTTAATTTTAAGAATCTAGGATCGAAGGCGATTGAAAATTTTTCTTTTTTATTAGATTTCACAATTCAAATTTAGATCTAAAAAAAATCAAGAAGATAAATTTTACTTATCAATAATAATGATCTCCTCAATAGATCTGTGAAGATTCAGCTCAGATAATCGCTTGATTCGACGTTAGAGAAGTTAGATTGCTGCAAGCAGTTGCGATCCCAATCCATGGTAGAACTTCACAAATCCAGAATTAAAGCACCTTCAAGCATTACTCTGGGTTGGAATCTCAGATAGTAGATGGCATGTGAAGAGGTGGTGATTTTTTTGATCTTGGTGCAGGGATGAGTTCAGGCGTAGAGAGAAAAACTCAGAAGAAGAGAGGAAGAAACCAAGATGGGGAAGAGGATCTCTAGATCAGAGAAAAAAGCAATAGCTCTAATTTCTTTTTCACTCTATCCTTTTTTTAGTCTAAAGCCTTGTAGGATTTTATAGACTAAATAAATCCAATCCAATAGTTTAATTTCAAATCTAGATAAGATAACAAATTTCAATCTAGATAAGATAACAAAGTCTTGACTTCAAATCTAGGAACTTATCTTAAAAAAATATGATAAACTAAAATAACATAAAATAATTTCAAAAATAAATAAAAAAAAAATTTCAAATCCACGTGTCGGCTTCAAGTTGCTGATCTGCACCGTCTTCATTGATAGATCTGGAATATGGACTTAGATGTGGTTCCTTGATTTGGGTGGCACCAACACAATTTCTCCTTCTTTCGGTCTTCTTCATGGTGTAGGCTAGAGAATTGGGACTCTCCTTTAGGTGGAATTAGGGGTCCATCAAGGCTCGAACTCGGATGGTGATGTAATACAGAGGTGGCATCCAAATAGCACATATGGTAGTCTAAAATAGTAGCTACTAATATACTAAAAATAATAACTTATTAAAGTATGAGAACTCTTATTGATTTAGTTAGGCTTGGTTTAGTCAAGCCAGATGGTGGCTTGTGAATTGGTGTGCACACCAAATCCCCTGGGGTGGGAAACACTCAGCTCCGACAAGTATGGTCCACTATGGCTCTGATACTGTTCAGGCTGATCTGGATTGATCCATTGCAACTCTTCTTGGGTGATCCATATATTCTTGAATTCAAATCGATCTTACCATTGAACTAGATATCACTGATATCTATGCCTTCTAGTTGACACAACCTGCTCATCTAAAATCTTATCGATGCGATCATATTTTCTTGGAATAGTGGGCAGTGGACACTCAGGGTAGGGTTTACTTTCAACAAAAGGATCAGGCTTAAACGGATCACTAGATATCATTATTGGCTTCTTGTATTTTATTAGATCTGATATATTGAATGTTGAGCTTATGCCTTAATCAGATGGTAAGTTTATAATGTAGGTATTCGATCCTAGTTTTTTCAAGATCTTAAAAGGTCCAGCTCCATGTACATAGAGTTTCTTGATGGTTCCTAGTGGAAACTGCTCTAGTCTTATTTGAATCATAACATAGTCTCCCTCAGTAAAGTTATAAGATCTATGATGTAAATCTGCAAGCTGCTTAAACATTTGATTGCTGACACTAATTTTATTTTTAATATGTTCAAGCAGATCTTTAAGATGCTATGCAAATGATTCTGCATCTTCTGATGACCTAGAATGCCATGATAATGGGATTAAGTCCACTAGTTTATGGAGATGATAATCATATACAACTTCAAATGCCGTCTTACCAATGGACCTATTGACAGAATTATTGTAAGCTAACTCAGCTCGGGATAAGATTAAATCCCAATTACTAACATGTTCTCCTACTAGACTCCTAAGAAGGTTGTCAAAACTTCTATTAACAACTTCAGTCTGGCCATCAGTCTGCGGGAGATATGTAGATGAGCAATTGAGTTTCGTTCCTAGCAAATATCATAAAGTTTTTCAGAAATAACTCAAGAATCTGATGTCACGATCTAAAACAATGGACTTAGGTAGACCATGCAATCTCATAACCTCATCAAAGTATAAATGAGCTACTCTAGATGCATCTGAAGCTTTAGGACATGGTAAAAAGTGGGCCATTTTTGAAAATCTATCTACTACAACACAAAAAGAGTCATTCTTATGGATGGTTCGAGGCAAGCCTAGAACAAAATCGATGCTAAAATCTTGTCATGGATGGTTGGGGACAGGCAATGATGTGTACAGGCCCGTGTTTTGTTTAAGATGTTTCGCTACGGCACACGTACGATACTGGGCTATGATTCTCATGACATCTCTCTTCAAACTAAGCTAGTAGAACTGATTTTTCACAGTTTCAATCATCTTATTCCATCCAAAATGTCCAGTCAGTCCTCCCACATGTAATTTCTACACTAAAATTTTTCTTATGGATGTCCATGGGATACACAGTCTATTATTTTTAAACAAGAATCCATCCTAAAAAACATGCTCACTAAGGTTTCTAGAGAGTCCTTATTGTAGGGTAGCATAAATCTCTTTAAAGTCAGGGTAGTTAGAATAATTTTTCTTTAATTTCTTAAATTCTATAATTTTAATGCTAATGATAGACAAAAGGGTGACTCTATGACTTAAAGCATCTGCAACTTGATTTGCAGATCCAGTCTTATGTTTCAGTACAAATGTATAGGATTAAAGAAATTTAACCCACTTGGCATGTCTATGGGTCGATTTCTTTTGTGAATTTAAAAATCTAAGGGCTTCACGATCTGTATATAAGATGAATTCGAAAGGCAATAGGTAATGCCTCCAAAATCTTAAAGTCTATAATATCGCATAAAATTTTTTATCATATATAAAGTACTTTTGTTTAGCCTCATTCAATTTCTCACTGAAGTATGTGATAGGGTGGTGCTTTTGAATCAACACTCCTACACCTGATGCATCACACTCAACCTCAAAAATTTTATTGAAATCAGGTAGTCGTAGGATAAGGGTTTGAGTCATCTTGTCCTTAATTTTTGAAAAGCTTTATCAGCCGATTTTGTCCACTCAAATACTATCTTATGGATACAGTCTGTGATATGAGCCATAATTGAACTGAATCCTTTAACAAATCGATAGTAAAAAGTGGCTAAACTATGAAAACTTCAAACATCGTGAATATTCTTAGGTACTAGCCACTCTACTATAGCTCAAACTTTTTTGGAGTCTACAGTTATTCCCTCAGACGTTACAACGAATCCAAAGAATATAATCCTATTAGTCATGAAAGCACATTTTCTTAAGATTTGCATATAAACTCTCGATTTTAAGGGTCAAACAGACTTATCGTAAATGGCTAAGATGATCCTCTTTTTTTTGACTAAAGATGAGGATATCATCGAAGTACATGACCATGAATAATCCAATAAAGGGTTGCAATACCTGAGTCATAATCTTCATGAAAGTACTAGATTCATTGGACAAGCCAAATGGATGACCAACCATTTATATAAACCATCCTTCATTTTGAAGGTAGTCTTTCATTCATCTCTCAGTTTAATTCTAACTTGATGGTATCCACTCTTAAGGTCAATTTTGAAAAAGATGGTGAAACCTGTCATCATATCTAACATATCATCCAATCGGGGTATGAAAAATCTATATTTGATAATGATTTTGTTGATCGCCCTACTCTCTACACACATCCTCCATGATCCGTCTTTCTTGAGCATCAATAATGTAGGCACAACACATGGGCTCAAACTCTCTCTAATGAATTCTCTATCTAGTAGCTCCTTAACTTGCCTTTGCAATTCGACGTGCTCAATTGGATTCAACCTATAATGGGGCAAGTTTGGTAAGGTAGATCCAGGGATTGGGTCAATCATATGTTGGATGTCTCGCATAGGTGGCAGTTGCTTGGGTAACTCTTCAAGAAAAATATCCTTAAACTCTTCTAAAAGGATCCCTACTTCTAGTGGATATTTTATTTGGAGATTTTTAGGGGGCTGTTTGCAAGTTAAGACCCAAATAGGTGTTCCATGCTCGATCTTCTTTTCTAGGTCTCGGGCACTAATCAAATGTAAGTTCTTCTTTCCACTACTCTCTTTGGGTCCTTTGGATGCCTTCTTGGGTGTAGTCTTTTGGTTGGATAGCTTTAATGGTGATCTTCTTATCCTTGTCCTTAAAGCTATATGAGTTTGACCTACCAAACAATGTCACATCATGGTCAAATAGCCATGGCCTCCCTAAAATGATGTTGCTAACCTCCATTGGTAGCACATCACACCATACCTTATCTTCATGCGAACTAAACTGAATGGGGACCAAACACCTTTGTGTAATAGGGATGGATGATGCATCCACCCATGAGACCTTATATGGAGTCAGGTGGTCCACAGGGGTTAATCCTAGTCGGGACATGGCATTAGAAGAAATTGTATTGATGCAACTTCCACTATCTAGGATAACTTTACAGGGCTTATCTTGATACCTAATATAGATATGAAAGATAACCATCCTTATCCAGTCCTCATTCTCCTTGGGTTGAGCTAAGACACACCTGATGACTCCCAATCTCTTTTTAGATTCTAGTCTCATTAGTCCTAAGGTTTGTTCAGCTTCCTCAAATTTTTTGATTAGATCTGAGTTTGGTTCATATACTTCCTCCTCTTCAGATTCTACTGCTCTAGGCTTGTTAGTCTCAGGTTCGGGCTCATCGATAAAAAGGTTGCAGGTAGGGTATTGAGCCACTACATGATCAAATTCTTGACATCTAAAGCACCTCATGACTCTCGATCCCTCTCCTAGAACACTCTTACTCTTTTCTTCTTTCCTTACTGGCAGATTAGGGGTTGGGTTCTGGGGTCTCTGGGTAGGGGTCTGATTTGGTCTTAGTCTAGGTCCTGAGGGTATTGACCGAACAGGCTTGGTCCTCTTTAGCATCTTGGGCTATCTAGTTTGCATGATCTGGGGTCATAACTTCATGTAAATAAAGTTCATGCTATAGTTCTTCATGTAGCCCAGCTCTAAATCTAGAAAGGATCACAAATCTATCATTATTAACACCACACTGCATCAAAAATTCATCAAATTTGGCTATGTATTCTGATACGAGTCTGTTACCTAGGGATAGTCATTGCCACTGGTCCGTCAATCACTACCTATAAGACATGGGTAGGTACTTCTCTCATAGTTTCTCCTTCATCTCTATCCAAGTCTCTACAGGTTCATGCCTATGGTGTTCAATCAGGACCTAAATATTATGCCAGTACAACTTGGTCTGACCTAACAGTTTCATTTTAGCATATCGAATTTTTTTACCTTCAATCAAATCATACCACTCGAAGAAGTGGTCCATGTCTGCTTTTCAATCTAAATATTTCTTTGGATCTAAATGCCCATCAAAGCTATGTGTATCAATCTTTGCACTCCTTACTATTCGGTCATCTAGGTCAATAGATTTATGCTAGGGTCATCCTTCTAGATGGTGATCTACTTGTAGACCTAACCTTAAACCTTAAGATAGGGTCTACTCAGTCTGGGCTAAAGGCACTGGCAGGGTCTTTGGATTTAATTCTATAGTCTGATTCCTTTGAGCATCCTCTAAGTTTCTTATTCTTTGACCATAATTCTGCACCAGATGGGTCAAATTGTCTAGCCTCTCTAGGATGGCCTCCATCATAGGATTACTGCTTGGACTCGGTTGATTCGATATGGGTGGGTACTTAGTTCTAGCTGAAAGAATAATGCCCTACAAACCAATCGCATATGGGATGCGATAGGATATTTTTTATAATTTATCTTTCAAACTCATGTAATTGATATTAATATTATTAATAAATAGATATTTTTGATTCATTATATGCTGCATCTTATTATTCTTAAGATTATAATGAACTCCATAGGTCTGGGCAATGGTTTTAGGGTCATGATGAGATCACGCCAGTGAGACCTAAATCTTTGATAGCTCTGATCTAAAATATTTGTAGTCGTTGGTACATTGAGTCAGAAATCAATGATACCAGTAAGACTGGCATATCCTATATATGCTCAGAAATGAGGGTGGTTGATCTCACAATCACTTGTGTGGTGATACTAATACAAGGATATGGATACTCATTAGAGAATGAGTTCACTGAATTGATCTATGAGAGAATAATCAGATGGAGTCTTATTTACATGTCAACTGATAATTCTTTAGTGAGAGTTGTGTAAGTAATCCTTTGATCTGAGGTCACCATGATACCTTGTGTACATGGATTCATGTTTTGGTTCACTTCCTAACTTAGTTCTCTAATCCTTGTGTGGGATATTGTGAATATGGTAAAGTATGCATGAAGGTTGTGAGTGATCAATAAGAGATCACTTACTCCTAACAAGGAGAGTGAACATCCTATGTGATCTCATAGGATGGTGATTCTAAAAGTCTTTGGCCAAAATAAGGTAATAATTAAATTTTTTTTTAATGTATCATTAACTGAATCATCACCTGCAGATTGAGATACATAAAGATAAGTGATTGAATTTGACATATTTTCATGCCCATAGCTCATCTGAGATATTATTTGATTGAAGGATTGAATTATACGAAAACTTACCATGGAAGGATATTTTGATAATTTTTTATCAAAATTTTAAATCTTCTGAGTAGTCATGACATGTTGCTAGATGTCAATATTGACTTATGAGCTTGATAAAAATTAAAAGAATTTGATTCTGATATCAATTTGGAAGAGTCCAAGTTGATTGGGACTCTTCAGGTGACCTAATCTCATCGGATTAGGATTACGTTGAAAGTCTGGATCCACTGCTGGCTAGATTTAGAATCCAATGGATCACATATTTTGAGATTTAGTCTTGATCTGATATAATTAGAGTTTAATATAAATTCTATGGGTTAATTTGATATGCTAGCACATTGTATTAACTCAAGTTCCCAAATTGGTTTGGTTCAAAGTATTTGAGCTAACCTAGACCAGTTGGCTTTTACCTAATGGGATTGGGTCAATTTGGATTGGATCCTTATCCAACTTGGAACAGTTTCAAGTGAAGAAGGACTCCTCCACATTCACCAAAAGCCACATAAAAATATAATTTCCGCCCATCTCAAATCATTGTGAGAAATAAAGAGTCCTTCTTAAAGAAGGCTCTTTATTAAACATGTTGCCTTAAAAGATAAATCAAAAATCCTATGTAATTTTTATGAAACATAGAAAAGGAAGAGTCCTTCTACTCCAAGTATCTGAATCACTAAAAAATTTACTCAGTGAATTTATTTGGTGCATGAGAAGTTGGAGCGCCAAAAGTTGGCACCCCTTCATCCCATGTAACGTCCCCTGGTCCCCTATTTATAGGGGTTGCACCAGATGCCTTCTGGCTAAGATTTTTGGGTAAGCCAAAAAGAAGGGATGTAAAAATCATAAAAAAAAATCTAAAAAAATTTTAAGAAAAAAAAAGAGGGGAATTTGAGTGATAAAAGTTGCTACAAGAGTGGTGAGATTTTCAGCAAGTATTGCTGGAGTGCCCTAGGATTTGGTTTTTCTATGTGTTGGAGCTAAAAATTAAATCCTAGGTTGTGTGACATCTGAAAAGTGTCTTTTTGGTATCATTTTGATAGAAATATCAAAAGCAACTGGATTTTGGTGTGATCATGATGCAAGTTTGAAGCCAGTAGTGTTCTTGAGAAGATAAGGCTGCTGCTGCTCACCGATTGGAAGGGACCTTAGCCAACTTCCGTGTGGATCACCGTTGGAGGACTTCTACCTTGGGATCTTGTAGAGAACACCAACATGCCACTTTTCTATTTTGGTTAAAGTATAATTTTTTATCTCTTTGTATGCTTGAATTTACTATACATCAATTTAATCATCATGCAACCATGATAATAAAATTTTAAATTATCATAAATTCATAATTTAATAATTAAAATTTAGAATCATGATTCACAAAAAATAAAATTCTTAAGATTAATTGGTGTCAAGAAAAGTATGAAAGGTGGTTTTTTAATTAGGTTCATATGCTGGCCTGGCCAACTCTATGTTGGGTTCTGGTGGTGCAGCGGAAGGGTTAGGTGTTTAAAATTTTTATTCAAAATACCCGATGCATCGAAAATCCCAATGCCCAGAAATCTTTGACTATAATAATCAAGGTACAATAAATATAAATTAGGATCAGAAAAATACCTGTAGCACTAATCCAATTTCCATGAGATGTCCAAGTGTCCACCCTCCAATGGTGATCCACACGAAAACTGAACCAAAGACAGTGCTCCTTCTTCACCTTGCTTTAAGAGTTTTAGCCATTAGAACTCGACTAGCCTCATACTGGTCAGGTTTCTCTAGGAAACTGACTCCACCCTCTCAAAACCTCCTCTAAACTTCTGATCCTCTTTCTTTACGACCCTCACAACCCTTGTTAGGACCAGATAAGGCTTTATCTTAAATCCCAAAGCCTTGTCCTAAAACTAAGATAGGTTGTAAAAAAGAAAGGAGAGCAATGGAGACAAAATTGGAAACACTTTCTGAATACGTCGGACACCCAGCACCCAACCATTTTATAGCCACCAGAGGGATGCTACAAGAGAGGGACACGTCTCATCCAAGAGGCCTATCTGATTTGATTATCAGAGATAAGAGTTCCTTCAAACAGAAAGACTCTTATCAATGATACGTCGATCAGCACCCTGCTCGACGTGCGTGACAAGAGAAGGGATATTTTTGCATCCCTTCTTAAATCAAAAAAATCTTCAAAAATCTATGTGGATAGGAGATTTAATTTTGATTTTAAAAAATCTAAAATGGTGACAAAAGTTTCATAGAAGGATGCTATTCTCACACCTCTTCACACGAGTGCTGATCACCATGCATGCAAGCATCAGGAGGAAATTATGGCATCCGTTTGGCATCCAGATAAGTCTGAAAAAATTCCAAAAAAATTATCAAAAATATCTTATCAAATGTAGAACATTGTAACCAAAAGTAGTTATAATCTAAAAGCATTTGATTAGGAAAAAGACTATCCAAATCATGAAGAGATGCGATGCTTCTATGCGCGTGTGAGGCATCCTTCTTTTTCTAATTTTTTCTCTACCCAAAAATTCCAGAAAAAATACATCTCATGCTTTGAGATGTGCATCAGAGGATGGAGGGTGATGTGGGCTATCACACTTATTATAATCCCATTCCAAAATAATTTTTTTTTCTTTTACCCATGCCAACACTTGTACGCAGAACCTGTTTTGCACCAAGAGTCCACCCCAACTTGGACTCTTCATAATTAGCATTAACATGGGATGTGGTATCCTAATTTGGGTTGCTTTTAGGTGGCATGACCTGACCCAAATACCCATCAAATTGGGCTAGCTAATTAGCAAGGGATGGGACCAAATTGGTCTCCAAAGGAGCAAGGGATTCCACACATGCTAGCATGCTTACCGGAACCCTGATTGAATCCAAAATTCCAATCAACCTTTTTCAAAAGGATGCTTGGCCAATTTTTATATGTGTGTGACCCATTGGGTTTTACATCTAGTTGATAGTAGGTCTAGATATAAGTTGATCAAATTTGATTAAATTTTAATCTAATCAATTTAGGTCCAATCGAGCTAACCCGAGCTCCACAATTAGAATCCTTTCTAATTGGCAATCGAATTAAACTCTTTAATTCGATCAAAAATCTACAAGTTAAGATTAACGTCTAGCAACATATCATGACTACTCAGAAGATATAAAATTTGATAGAAATACCAAATATATCCTTCAGTGGTAAGTTACCGTGCAATTCAATCCTTCGATCATCCCTGCACTTTGAATATGTTCATGAGTATGGAATTATGTCAAACTTAAACACATATTCTTATCGATTCTCAATTAACCAATGATGACTCCAATGAAGAAGTATTAGAAACTCTTTCTAATCTCCTTTCTGCTTTTGGCCAAAAGATATTTTTTGAGTCATCTAGGATTGAGAATACACAAGATGCAATCTCCTCTTATAGGAGTGATTGATTCCATGTTGACCTACTCACAACCTCCATATATACTCCACTATATCCAGAATACCCCGTATATGTCTTAATACCATGTCTAGGTATGAACCAAAATATGAATTCATGTGCATAAAATTTTATGGTGCCCTCAGGTCTAAGGATCACTTGCATAACTTTCACTTAGAGAATCATCTTTGACATGCAAACAAGACTTTCATAAGACGTTCTCTTTCATTGAGTCAATTCAGTGGACTTATTTTTTAAATGAGCACCCACATCCTTGTATTAGTATCCCATACAAGTGGCTAGTGAGATCTGCCACCCTCTCCATCGAGCATACATAAGATATACTAGTCTATCCGAAATATTAATCTTCGACTCAATGCTCCTTCGATCAGAAATATTTAAGATTAGGGTTTTAAGATTTTAGATCTCACTAGCATGACCTATTCATATCTCCTAAAACCATTACCCGGATCTTTGGGGTTCATCATAATCTTAGACATAATAAGATGCAGCTAGTATGATGAATCAATGACTCAAATAATAAATATCATTTCATAAGTTGAAAAATTTACAAAAAAAATCCGATCGCAACACAGTGCGATTGGCTTATAGGGCACTCTTCTTTCAATCTCCCACTTGCACTAAAGTCAATCGCCTTTGTATCTCATACAATCAAGATGGCGATCATATAGCTACTGTGATATGGCCTTAGTGAATGGGTTTGTTATATTGTTCTTTCTATCTACTCGTTCAAGGACAACATCTTGTCTTTAACGAGATGGAAGCATCTGAGGATGTGCTTGGATCTATAATGAGATCTAGGTTTCTTATCTTGAATAACGGCCCCAGTGTTATCACAATAGAGTGACACCGGTCCTTCAATCTTAGGAACAACTCTTAAATCCAGATAGCTTCCTTAATGGCATCACTAGCAATGACGTACTCTGACTCAGTAGTTGAGTCAGTTACTATCTACTACTTGAAATTCTTCTAACTCACTGCCCCATCATTTAGGATAAACACATACCCTGATATTGACTTGCTATCCTCCAGATCGGATTGAAAACTAGAATCTGTATATCCCTCTAGTTTCAACTCTAACCCTCCTTCATATATGATAAAAATATCTTTTGTCCTTCTTAGATACTTCAAAATATTTTTCATAATTTTTCAATGATCCTTCTCTAGATCAGCCTGAAATCTGCTAGCTATGCCCAAAGTATAAGCTATATCAGGCTTGGTACATAGTATGGTATACATAATTGATCCCATAGCCGAAGCATAAGAGATTTCATTCATCCTCTTTTTTCTCCTCCAATGTCTTAGGATACATTTTGTTAGAGAGACGTATACCATGACTTGTAGGTAGGTAACTTCTCTTACTTGCCTCTATATTAAATCTTTTTAATATAAGATCTATGTACCATGACTGGAATAAGCCTAACATTTATTTAGATCTATCTTTATAGATCTTTATACCTAATATATAGGATGCTTCACCCAAGTATTTCGTAGAAAACTAATTTGATAGCCAAATCTTGATCGATTGCATTATTAGGATATCATTCCCAATCAGCAGTTTATCATCGACATACAGAATCAAGAAAATAATAACACTTTCACTTATCTTCTTATATATACATATTTCATCCTTATTTTTGATAAAACCAAACTCTTTGACTGTCATATCAAATCGGATGTTCCAGCTCTTCGAAGCCTGCTTTAATCCATAGATGGATCTTTTTAGCTTGTATACCTGATTTATCTTCTCACTTGAGATAAATCTCTTTGGCTGAGTCATATAGACCTCTTCCTTTAGATTACTATTAAGGAAAGCGATCTTGACATCCATCTGCCAGATTTCATAATCATAGTATGCCACTATAGCAAGCAAAATTTGGACAGACTTGAGCATAGCCACTGGTGAGAAGGTTTCATCATAGTCAATTCCTTGTCTTTGTCTGAAACCCTTCGCCACCAACCTAGTTTTGTAGGTTTCTACTTGGCCATCTACTCCGATCTTCTTTTTGAAGAGCCACTTGTACCCTATTGGGGTCACACCTTCAGGTGCATCAATCATGATCCACACTTGGTTGGTATTCATCGAGTCCATCTCGGATTTCATGATTTTCAGCCATCTGTCTAAGTCTCTACTCATGACAGCTTCCGAATAGGTTAGTGGATCATCATCTTGAATGATATTAATTGAATTATCATTTTTAATGATAAAACTATATCTTAGAGGTGCTTGACGCACTCTATTTGACCTTCGGAGAGAAGGTGTGTATTGTGAATGTACCTCATCCTTGGGTACTTCTGATTGAGGATCTTCTTATGGTTCAACCATAGATATTTTTGGATCGATTTGTAGATCCTGAACTTTCATAAGTTCAATATTTCTCCCACTGCCTCCTTTTTGGATGAGTTTATTTTTTAAGAAAGTGGTGTGCCTACTAACAAACACCTTTTGATCAGTATGGTGGTAGAAGTAGTATCTATTAGTTTTCTTAGAATACTCTACAAACCTATACTTGTCTGATCTAGCACTAAATTTATATCCAAAAAGACTTATGACATAAGCAGGACAGCCCCAAGTCTTAAGATATTTAAGATTAGGCTTCCTTCCCTTCCATATCTCATATGGAGTGCTTGCAATAGACTTTGAAGGCACTCTATTTGATATGTGTGTGGCAATCTCTAGGGCACATTCCTAGAAAGATGTTGGGAGATCGGTGAAGCATATCATGGATTGCACCATATTCATCACAGTGTGATTCCTCCTTGCTGCTACACCATTTAACTGAGGTGTGTTAGAAGGGATCCATTCAGAGAGAATATCTTTACTTTTAAGATGATCAAAAAATTCATTGGATAAGTATTTTTCTCTTCGATTAGATCGAAGAACCTCGATATCTTTTCCAGTTTGTTTCTCGATCATACAATGATACTCTATGAACTTATCAAAGGATTCAAATTTATGTTTCATAAGATACACATATCCAAATCTTGATAAATTATCTGTAAAGGTAATAAAATAAGAGTATCTACCTCTAGCTTGAGTTGTTATTGATCCACATACATCCGTATGTACTAGGGCTAATAACTCACTTGCCCTCTCTCCATATCCAAAAAATAAAGTCCTGATCATCTTACCCATGAGATAAGATTTATAAGTTTCGAATGATTTATAATTATATGGGTCAAAAAAATTTTCTTTGTATAACTTGTTTATCCTTGACTCACTAATATGATCAAGGCAGCAATGCCAAAGATATGTAACATTCACATCTTCTCTCTTTCATTCATATTTCTTTTAATATGAAAATTTTTTTTATTGAGTGCAAGAATTAAAAGATTGTTATCAATATAACCATTGCCATAAAATTTATTAGAAAAGAAAATGGAGCATCCATTTCCCATTAGCCTTAATTCATAACCTTATTTTAATAACAAAGGTATAGAAATAATATTTTTAATGACCTTTAGCATGTAATAACAGTCTTTCAATACTAAAGTTTTGCCTGAAGATAAATCAAGCATACAGGTTCTGACAGCCTTTGCACTAATGGACTCTCCACTTGCGCCATAAAGCTTGAGGTCACTTCTTTTCAGTTGTTTGATATTCTGTAGTCGCTGTAATAAATTATAAATATATGATCTACAGGTGGTATCCAATATCCAAATATCCACTCAATGAAAAATAAGCCTGCATCATATACACACCTTTTAATACTATACTTGATTATGCTTCTATCTTGCAAGATAATTCTTATAATTATTCTTCCAATATCCAAATTTACCATAAATAATATCCTTATAGATATCTATTGCTTTTGTATTAGCACTGACCAATCCAAGGTCAGAAATATCCAAAACATCGGAGTTCTTCTTCGATATAAACCTAACTTGTAAGTTTCTCAACCCATCCACATAGTTGAGATCAGTCAACAAAGTTTTATCTATGGTGTTATACAGTGAAAATAAAGAAGCCATAATGCAGACTTAAATCTGCATAAATAAAGAATAATAGTATAAACAAACCATTCAAGTTTGACATGCATAACTAGTTGAGAATTTTTAAAACTAATTATGTCTCCCACTATTTTATCGAATACCATAGTTCTCTCTCCTATAGTAAATGAGACATATTCTATATTTATCTTAGTGGGATTAAGATCCTAATTCGTCATAATGATCTTGTGTTAACACAATAAATTCTTATGAGTTCATAGGTAAGAAACTCTTTCCAATTGCATCTCATGCAATTTTTAATATTTTATCTTGGTCTCTAAAATATTATTCATCTTATATTAATACAACAAGCTATAATATTTTAGTTAAGTAAGACCCTTCATTTCGATACAGTCAAAATTGAATATAACTGCCCTTGTGGTAGCACAACAAAGCAATATATCCAAAATTATCGTAAGCATCTTTTATGCACCAGGATTATATTATATCAATCCTTATGACAAGTCTTGTGGTAACATAATAAACTAGCCACAATTCATGACGTAACATTAACCTAGCATGAAGAAAGGCCCCTAGTAATATTTAAAATACTGAGCTATCTTTATTCAAGATTCGAACTAATTCAATTGGCCAAAAAAGTATTAAGATTGGTGGGGTCCCTCCATTGCTTTTCTTAGACACCAATAAAATTGGTCAGACCAGCAACGGAACCAATTAAATAACCACCATACTTGAAACACTCCTTAGACATCAATTAATTAATTGATTCAAGAAAATAGGTCAGCTACTGGTTCATAACACTATGACTTAATATGATTTTTATGAGGGCTTTAATGGTCTCAAGCACATCTTAAATCAATCAATCACAATGATGCACAAATATAATTGTATCTTAAAAATCATAATAACTAAACATAGCATCCAGTCATATCTTTAAGATATAAAAAATATAATCGTACAATATGACTATAACTAGCATTTTAAGTATATGACATATGCATGAAGTTATAATAACATGCATGAATACAAAATATTATTTTCGTGATTCTTCTTCTTAAGACATCACAGTGGCACCCCTACGCGCCATAAGAGTATTCTATTGAATAGGAAGAGAGGGTCTATGAACCCTACTTGCTCTTATGATCGGACAGCCTGGTGATGAATTCAATTAGAGTACTAAGCTACTAAAAAAAATTCTACATATACATCATACATTGAACATAAAATATATCTTTAAGACATGCTAGGGTTTGGATGTTCAATTGGGTTCAATCCTTGACCCAACTTGAACCAAATCAAAAATTCATGCTTGATCATAATCAAGACAATAATTTAACCTTTGATTATATAAATCAAAATAGACTCTGAACCACTATTGGGTTTCGATGGTGCAGCAGAAGGATTAGGTATTTAAAAGTTTTATTCAAAACACCTGATGCACCGAAAATCCCAATGCCCAAAAATCTTTGACTATAATAATCAAAGTACAATAAATATAAATTAAGATCAGAAGAATACCTGTAGTGCTAATCTAATTTTTATGAGGCATCCAAGTATCTACCCTCCAATGGTGATCCACATAGAAACTGAATCAAGGACAGCACTCCTTCTTCACCTTGCTTCAAGAGTTCTAGCCATTAGAACTCGACTAGCCTCATACCGGTCAGGTTTCTCTAAAAAATTAACTCTATCCTCTCAAAATCTACTCTAAACTTCTAATTCTCCTTCTTTAGGACCCTCACAACCCTTGTTAGGATCAGATAAAGCTTTGTCTAAAATCCTAAAGCTTTGTCCTAAAACTAAGATAGGTTGTAAGAAAGAAAGGAGAGCAACAGAGACAAAATTGGAAATACTTTCTGAATATGTCGGACACCCAGTGCTTCGGCCATTTTATAGCCACCAGAGGGATGCTAAAAGAGAGGGACACACCTCATCCAAGAGGCCTATCTAATCTGATTATCAGAGATAAGAGTTCCTTCAAACAGAAGGACTCTTATCAATGATACGTCGATCAGCACCCTAGTCTGCTTGCGCGACCAGAGAAGGGATATTTTTGTATCCCTACTTAAATCAAAAAAATCTTCAAAAATCCATGTGGATAGGGAATTCAATCTTGATTCTAAAAATTTAAAATGGTGATAAAATTCTTAATAAAGGATGCACCACTTCATGCGAGTGCTGATCACCACATGTGCAGGCATCAGGAGAAACTTATGGCATCCGTTTAGCATCCAGATAAGTCTAAAAAAAATCCAAAAAATTACCAAAAATATCTTATTAAATTTAGAACATCATAACCAAAAATTGTTCTAATATGAATGCATTTGATTAGGATAAAGACTCTTCAAATCATAGAGAGACGTGATGCTTCTGCGCATGCGTGCGAGACATCCTTTTTTTTCTAATTTTTTCTCTACCTAAAATTCTAGAAAAAATACATCTCATGCTTTAAGATGTGAACCAGAAGATGGAGGGTGATGTGGGCTATCACACTCATTATAATCCCATGCCAAAATAATTTTTTTTTCTTCTGCCCATGCCAACACTTGTACGTAGAACCTGTTTTGCACCAAGAGTCCACCACAACTTGGACTCTTCATAATTGGCATTAACATGGGATGTGGCACCCCAATTTGGGCTGCTTCTAGGTGTAACAACCTGACCCAATTATCCACCAAATTGGGCTAGCTAATTAGCAAGGGATGGGACCAAATTGGTCTCCAAAGGAGCAAGGGATTCCACACGTGCTAGTATGCTTACCAAAACCCTAATTGAATCCAAAATTTCAATCAACCTTTTCCAAAAGGATCCTTGGCTAATTTTTATATGTATTTGACCCATTGGATTCTACATCTAGCTGGCAATAGGTCCAAATATAAGTTGACCAAATTTGATTAGATTTCAATCTAATCGATTTAGGTCCAATCGAGCTAACCCGAGCTCCACAATTAGAATCCTTTCTTATTGGCAATCGAATTAAACTCTTTAATTCGATCAAAAATCTATAAGTCAAGTTTGACATCTAGCAATATATCATGATTATTTAGAAGACATAAAATTTGATGAAAATATCAAATATATCCTTCAGTGGGAAGTTACCGTATAATTCAATCCTTCGATCATCCCTGCACCCTGAATATGTTCATGAGTATGGAATCATGTCAAACTCAAACACATATTCTTATCGATTCTCAATTAATCAATGATAACTCCAATAAAGAAGCATTAGAAATTTTTTCTAATCTCCTTCTTGCTTTTGGCCAAAAGACTTTTTCTGAGTCATCTAGGATTGAGAATACACAGGATGCGATCTCCTCTTACTAAGAGTGATTGATTTCATGTTGACCTACTCACAACCTCCATACACACTCCACCATATCTAGAACACCCCGTACATGTCTTAATGTCATGCCTGGGTATGAACCAAAATATGGATTTATGTGCACAAGATTCCATGGTGGCCTCAGATTTAAGGATCACTTGCACAACTCTCACTTAGAGAACCATCTTTGATATGCAAATAAAACTTCCATAAGATGTTCTCTTTCATCGAGTCAATTCAGTGGACTCATTTTTCAAATGAGCATCCACATTCTTGTATTAGTATCCCACACAAGTGGCTAGTGAGATCTGCCATCCTCTCCATCGAGCATACATAGGATATGCCAGTCTATCCGAAATATTGATTTCCAACTCAATGCTCCTTCGATCAGAAATATTTAAGATTAGGATTTTAAGTCTCACTAGCATGACCCGTTCATGTCTCCTAAAATTATTGTCCTGATCTTTGGGGTTCATCATAATCTTAAACATAATAAGATATAGCTAATATAATGAATCATGTCTCAAATAATAAATATCATTTCATGAGTTAGAAAATTACAAAGAAAGTTCCATCGTAATACACTTGCGATTGGCTTATAGGGCACTCTTCTTTCACTCTGTTGGTGTCTAGAAAAGCTATGGGGATCCTCCCACCTACTTACCTGGCCAATTTGATCTTCTTGAATTTGGGACTTAGATTGATTAGTGATGTAGATACTACAAGAGCCTTCCTTCAAACTTGATTGATAGAGTATGTCAAGATCTTAGTGAGCTTGTTGTGCTATCCATAAGGCTTACTATAAAAATTGACATGATGTTGATCAAGTGCATATTGATGCTTATGATATATTTGAATAGTGTTGCTTTGTTGTGCTATCCACAAGGGCAGCGTTATTTAAGTATGACTATATGGGATTAAAGGGTCAACTTAACTAGAACACTATAGTTTGTTGTGCTATCCATAAGACTATATATGATCTAGGGGTCATAATGAAAGATGTTAAGAATTGTAAAGGTACAATTAGTAAAGAGTTATCTACTCTTAAACTCATGAATACTTGTTGTGCTGTCCACAAGGTGTTTGTGAGGAATAGGGATCTCAACCCCACTAAGAAATATTAGTATTTTTTTGATTTTCATATTTGAGGGCTATGAAGTTTGATAAAATAGTGGGAGACACAATTAGATAAAAGTTCTAGTCTAATTGTGAATGTCTTCATGAGTTATCCGCTTATATTATGTTCTTATCATTGTAGATTAACTTTACTTATGGCATCCTCACAATCTCTTAGAAGTATCCTAGTGATACGATCGCGATGTTGTCGTTCAGACACCATGATTATCAATTTAATTCTGACTTCAATAAAAATTAAAAATACATAGAAAGTAGTGAGTCGGATTGAATCCACAGAGAAGACAGGATTTTGATTTGAAATCTTTGATTTTATAAAAAAAATAAATAAAATAAAATTTTAAAGAAAGTAATTTAAGTCTGAAAATAAGAATTAAAAGTATGAAAAATAAATCAGATACTAAGATCTACTATTTAGATCCTAGCATCTACTTACAATAAAAATAAATAATAAGAATTTAAAGTACATAAAATAAATTAATACTAAGATCTACTAACTAGATCCTATCATCTACTTGCAAAAAATAAAAGACAAAAATTTAAAGTGCAAGAAAATAAATTTTACATTAATTAAAATTAAAATTCAAGTATAAAAAAATTAAAAAAAATAAAAAAATAAAAATAAAACTGTAATAAAGATCTAAAGTTGATCAGTCCAGCCTCATCGAGAAGATGGTTGATGACCTCTCCATCTTCTTTCATACTACGTAGAACGACCTAACTTTTTTTCTTCTTCTCCTTGGGTTTCTAAATCTATATTATTTTTTTTCCTATTTTGTCTTAGACTTTCTACTAATTTTTTCTACTCTCAAGACTTATTCTCGGATTTTCTATTTATAGATAAATTTTTCATCTTTTTCTGATCACAAAAGGAGTTCTTAAACCCTTAGAAATCATATTAAACCCGTAGAATTAATTTCTGACCATCAGATTAGCTTCAAACCACTCAGATCTGATAAAAAATTATTATTTTAATCCTTATCAAAGTCAGATTCAACCACAGCCATTCGATCTGAGATTGAATTTGTTCTGGGTCGTCGGATCATACAAAATCTTCTTCTTATCAATCGGCAATGAACAGCAGTCATTGGAACTGAGTCGGCATGATTGTGGACCATTGGATCGTGTAAAATCATCTCAACCCATCATGAGCCATGCCTGTAGATCGTTAAAGGTTTTTTGTGAATCGTGCCCTGATTCTGTGGACCGACCGACCGATCCATCGTGCATCAAAGGTAATAAATTTTATTTTTTAGGATATTTTGGCTCGATTTTTGCTTCAATTTTTGTTTGAAAAATAAATATATATATATATATATTAAATTTTTCAAAATTTTTTTATTATTTTGGTACTTAAATTTCTCAATTAAATTAACATCTATTTTTCATAAATATGCTCTAATTTTATGTTTTTAAAATTATTTATTTTTATAAGAAAATTTAATTTATTCATGAGATTAGGTTTTTTAGAAAATGTTAGCACCATAAAATACCAAAAATATCTTCAATAAATATAAAAATATATCACTTATCACACCTCCTAACTTGAACTTTGCTCATCCTCGAGTAAAGAAAGAATTTAGAATTAAGTATCATTTAACTTAAAATTTTAAATTTTACCAAATAATTTTAAAAAAAGATCATTGATGTTCAGTAGAGCGTGAGTGAGATATATCATTAGAGTATTAATACTAATCAATATGGGAGTTAAATTAAGAACACTAAATTTTTTTAAATTTTTTTTTGAATTGTTTCTACCTTTATCTCCAAATCATTAATCTTCATATGGATAAATATATTGTTACTTCCATCCTTCATTTATTGAACTTTTTTTTTTAACATTATACCGCTATTGAATGTCTTAACCCCTTAAGCTTTCTGTTGGACCCATGTAGTGAGTTTTCAGCCAATGACTCCCAAATCAAGTGGCTTTAGGGTATTAGATATTGAATACCCCTCGAACCTAGTTACTCGAATCAAACAGGCTACGAGTTAAAACTAGCTTTACAATAATGCTTCTTTATCCTTCATACCTTTTGATGTGAAACTCAATATTTGCTTAGGTAAAGAGGTCCGGTTCTCAGTATGAAGTACTTAAATTTTTTTTTTATTTTTTTTAATATATATAAAGAAACATATAGTTATCCTACACAAGCTCAAAAGAAGTAAACTTTTCTTTGATATTGGTAAAAAAATTTAAAAATACTAAAAAAAAACTGTTTAAGTTTTAAACTTAACTCTTTATTGAGTTTTCTTAATACTTGATCCCTCAATATCTTACAAACTCTCTAATCTGTACATCAATTTTTTTAAAAAAAATATTTAATTTAACTCAATTTTTAAGCGTAATCAGGTGCTTAAATACTAAATACTAATTTTTTTAAAAATTTTTAAAAATTAAAAAAAAATATTTTTATTATTCTCTCTCCTAACTTAATCAACATTATCCTCAATGGAGTAAGAAAAAATGAAGGGTGCATATAAAGAGAAAGAAAAAGAGAGATGCCACCTGATCCAAAAGTCTTTTTAAAATTGGTTCTCCCCCCCAACGTAGCTAATAATATCTTCAGATCCCTACAAAAGATACGAAATAAGACTCAATTAACCTAAACAAAATACAAAAGAAAGCAAAAGCAAAAGATTGAAAACTGGGTTGCCTCCCAGAAAATGTTAAGTTTATCATCTTCAGCCAGATACAATGCAGCTCAGTTCAGTGTGGGTTTGTTAATGCTACTTGATCAATGGTTCGATTTAGTGATATCTCTTCGATATATGGTTTCAATCTTTAACCATTTACCTTAAAAAAAATTTCAGATTTAGGATCATAAAGTTTGATTGCACCATGTGGGAATACTTGATTTACAATATAAGGTCCATCCCATCTAGATCTCAATTTTTCTGGAAATAATTTTAACCTTGAATTAAATAACCAGACTTATTGATTCGGCTCGAAGGTTTTTTTTGAAATATATTTGTCATAAAAGGCTTTATTTTCTCTTTATAAATTCATAAATTTTCATAAGCCTCTCATCTTAATTCATCCAATTTACTCAATTGCAACATCCGGTCAGAACCAGCTTGTTTCAAGTCAAAATTTAGTTACTTGATTGCCCAATATGCTTTGTGTTCAAGTTCTACCAAAAGATGACATACTTTTTCATAAATCAATCTATAGGGATACATTCCAATCAGATTTTTATAAGCTATCCTAAAGGCCCATAATGCATCATCTAATCGATCTGACCAATCTCTACGATCAGGCCTAATAGTCTTTTGCAGGATGTTCTTGATCTCCCTATTAGATACTTCAACTTGGTCATTTGTTTGTAGGTGGTATAGTGTAGCTATCTTATGTGTGATCCCATACTTTCGTAGCAGTGTTCAAAAAGGGTAGTTTGTGAAATAGGTACCTCCGTCGCTAATGATAGCACGTGGAAAGCCGAACCTAGAAAAGATATTCCATTGAATAAATTTTATGACTACCTTATGATTATTGGTTCGTGTTGCCATTGCCTCAATCCATTTAGAAACATAATTGACGGCCACCAAAATATATTCAAAATCATTAGAGGGTGGAAAGGATCTCATAAAATCAATTCCCCAAACATCAAAGATTTCAACTACCAAGATGGGGTTCAAAGGCATCATATCTTTTTTGAAATGTTTCCTAAAGCTTGACACTTAAGACATTCCTGGCTAAAATTATAAGCATCCTTAAACAATGTGGGCTAGTAAAATCTACTTTGTAATACTTTGGCCATAGTTTTTCATCCAAAAAAAATATCCTCCACAAGCAAGAGTATGACATAATTTCAAGATACTCAATTATTCAGCTTCAGGAACACATCTACAAATACTCTGATCAGCACAAATTCAAAAAAGTTCAAGATCTTTTCAAAAATAATACTTGATTTGAGCAAAGAATCGATCTTTTTCATTCTTAGACCAACCATCAGAAATTTGTCCAACTGCTAAGTAATTCACAATATCTACAAACCAAGGGGCTTTTGTATGTGAAACTACTAAAAGTTACTCATCCAAAAAAGATTCTCCAATTGATGCAGATTCACAATCTTCAACTAGGATCCTTGATAGGTGGTCTGCTACAATATTTTTAAATCTCTTCTTGTCTCGAATTTTAATATCAAATTTTTATAGCAGTAAGATCCATCTAATCAATCGTGGTTTAGTATCTTTCTTTGAGAGCAGATATCTCAAAGCCACATGATCTGAATAAATCATAATTTTTGATCCTAACAGATATGATCGTTACTTCTCTAGGGCGAACACTACAGCTAGTAACTCTTTCTCAATTGTGGTATAATTTATTTGAGCTTCATTCAGAGTTCTACTGGCATAGTAAATCACTACAGGACATTTGTTTATCCTTTTGGCCTAAGACAGCTTCTATGGCAAAATCAGAAGCATCACACATGATCTCAAAAGATAGTGACCAGTCTGGAGGTTGGATGATTGGGACTTTGGTCACAGCTTCTTTCAAAAATTCATAAGCCTTGAAACATTCTTCATCAAAGTTAAAAGGGACATCCTTAGTGAGTAAATTACACAAGGATGAGATATTTTAGAAAAATCTTTGATGAAGCGATGGTAAAATCCTACATAGCCAAGAAAAGATCGAATTTATTTGACAGAAGTCGGTGAAGGGAGTTTAGAAATCAGTTTAACTTTTGCTCTATCAACCTTAATCCCTCTCTTTGACATTATATGCCCTAAAATGATCCCTTCTTGCACCATAAAATGGCTCTTTTCCTAACTTAAAACTAGATTAGCCTCAATGTATCATTTTAACATTTTCTTCAAATTATTGAGGCAACTATCAAAGGATTCTCTAAAGACTGAAAAATTATCCATGAATATTTCTAGAAAATCTCCTACCATATCTGAAAATATTGACATCATGCACATTTGAAAGGTTGCAGGTGCATTACACAGTTCGAAAGACATTCTACGAAAAGCAAAGGTTCCATAAGGATATGTGAAGGTGATCTTTTTCTGATCTCCTAAGTAGATTGCTACCTGATTGTATCCTGAATATCCATCTAGAAAGCAGAAATATTGTTGGCCAGCTAATCTCTCCAGGATTTGGTCAATAAAGGGTAAGGAGAAATGATCTTTACGGATGGCTGTATTAAGTTTTCTATAATCTATACAGACACGCCACCCAGTAGAAAGCCGTGTTGGCACTAGATCTCCATGGTCAGTACGGACAACCGTGAGTCCAAATTTTTTTGGAACAACTTGAGTGGGACTCACCCAGTGGCTGTTAGAAATAGGATAAATGATACCAGCATCTAACCATTTAATCATCTCCTTCTTGACTACATCCTGCATATTCGGGTTGAGCCATCTTTTCATTTCTCGTATGGGTTTGGCATTCTCCTCTGTGTAAATATGATGCATGTATATCGACGGACTAATGCCTTTCAAATCAACAATGGTCCAACCTATGGCCTCTCTATGTGATTTCAATACATCCATCAATTGGTCTTCTTGCTCAGAGGTTAAGTTAGAAGCAATAATTACTGACAGGGTCTTCTCGGGTCCTAAAAATACATACTTAAGTGATTCAGACAAAGATTTCAGTTCAAGTTGTGGTGGGGCCTGAATTGAAGGACATAGTGGTTCAGCTTCTAACTTAGGTAAGGGCTCAAATTTTATTGACCAAGGTAGTGAATGTGCTGGGTGAGGTGAATCAAGCAAGGCATTCACCTCCTGGTCTAGGATTTCTTCATTGAATTCATCCAAAAAATTATCTTCCTTTAAATCTAAGGAAGAATTAGTTTCAACTATCTCATCTATCAGATCAATTACCAAAAAGCTTTCCTCTTTTTGAGCATACATTGAGGCATTAAAAATATTAATTCTCACCTTTTGATCCCCAAAAAAAATATCCATAGCTCTTGTTTTACAATTGATGTTAGCATTGATAGTGGCTAGGAATGGACGATCTAAAATTATGAGATTTTGATTTAGCTCTTGAGATGGTTCCATATCAAGTATGAGAAAGTCTACAGAAAAATAGCATGTGTTTACTTTGACTATAATATCCTCGATGAAACCACGTGGTATCTTGATAGAACTATCAACTAGTTATAAAATAACCGATGTGGGTTTCAGTTCTCCTATCCTAAATTTTTTATAGACCGAGGTTGGAAGTAGGTTGACATTAGCTCCTAAGTCTAACAAGGCTTGATCAAAGGTGATGCCTCCAATAACACATGAAATCAAAGGAGCACCAGGATCTTTCATTTTCTGAGGCAATGGATTTAACATGACTGCACTGATATCTTCAGACAACATAATTCTTTCTATTGTTCTTGGCTCACGCTATTGGGTGTAAAGTTCTTTATGAAATTTAGCATAAGCTGAGACATGTCAAATTACATCGAGGAGGGGTAGATTAATGTGAATTTGCTTAAACAACTCCATTAGTTCCTCGTTGCATGCTCTTTGCTTTTTACAGAAAGAACCGACTTCTAAGGCTGAAGGAAACGGGACTCTTGGTTTATATGTCTCGAGTAACTCATCCATTTTCTTCTTTTCTTTGTCTTTTTTGCTCAAATTAGTAACAATTTCGGACTCAGGTTCTTTTATTGGGTTAGTCTCAGTACTAACCTCTTCTTCCAAATTTTTATTTTGGCTAGCATCAGTACTAGCCTCTCTCATTTGGTCCGGATATAGGTCTTTAAGAATCCTACCACTTCTAAGTTTAGTAATTGCTTTGGCATTCTCAAATTGAGGATTCTTAGGTAGGACATTGGATTGATGACTAAGTCCAGATTGTTGATGGGTGGATGGATTGTTCCTAGGATTTGGTACTGGTTGGCTTGACAATTGACCTGGTTCTCTTCTCTTGGTAGACTCAGCTAATTATCCTATTTGTACTTCTAACCTAGCGATAGATTGCTGTTGAGTCATAATCAATTATTGGAGTTGGTTGAACCTATCGTCAGCTAGATTGGTCTGTTGAGGAGGTGGGTATGACTGCTGACTGTGATACGATGATTGGGTAGGCTGACTAGACTGACCTCTATTATAGGCATAATTTTGGTATTGGGGCCTATTCTAAAAATTTTGCACAGAAAGAATTTGGGTCTGAACCTGAGTCTGTTGGAGTCTCCAAAAAAATTGAGGTGATTCCTCTAGCCTAAATTATATGTGTTTGAGAATGGATCATTGACAGGCTTGGAGTAACCTTGGACAGCTTGAACTTGTTCTTGGATGAAAGGTGAAAACTGTGCAACTGTGAGACATTCACTTATGTGATGCACTGGGCTAGCATAGATAGAGCAAATCTTCTAATAATTAGAAAGTGATGTGTATTGTGCAGGGGATTGTTAATCTAGGGCTAAGAACTGATCAAACTTCTAGACAAGGTGGTTGACTTTATCTAATTTTTGAGCTATTAGGTTCAAATCGGCCTGAGGACTAGAATTGTTTGCTTGATCTCAAAAATTCCTGCTCGCTTTTGGATTGATCTTTCGTAGGAGGATAATGAAGCATGGTTGATCAAATTTTTACTCAAAGTTTCAAACAAAGTATAAGCTTCATCCTCACTCTTATTCATGAATGCACCTCCACAAGATGCATCTACCATCTGTCTGTATTGGTTACCTAAACCCTCATAAAAAGCTTGAACAAATTGCCACTTAGATAGACCATGGTCTGGACATTTTTTAAGAAGTTCTTTAAGTCTCTCCCATAATTCATGAATTTGTTCTACTGGAAGCTGAGCAAATCTAGTGATGGCTCGCCTCATGGTGTTGGTTCGACCTATGGGATAAAATTTCTTAAAAAACTCATGCTGCATTTCAGCCCATGTTCGAATTGGTCTCCCTATTGTACCAAGCTAGTACTTAGCTTTGTCCTTAAGCGAGAAGGGGAATAGGGTCAGTCTAAGTGTATCATCAGTAAAATTTTAAATTTTCACCGTGGAAGAAATTTCTAAGAACTCATCTAGATGCTTGTAAGGATCTTCATTGATGTTTCCATAAAAAGATGGGAGCATCTGGATTATCATCGACTTGATCTCATAATGGCTTGTAGGGATATCAGGTAAGTGGAGATAAGTCAATGGGTTATAGGTGGAAGGAATAAAATATTTCTTCATCTACCTAGGTGGTTCTCTAGAATCTCCAGCCATTTGATTTTCAGATTTAACGTGAATCAGTCGTTCAATTTTAAGATTAGGTTCAACTAGATCAAAATAAAGAGATCTCCTACCGTGCATGTACCAGTGCAAACCTTAATGTGTATGGTTTATTTTCTTTTTTAAGAAAAAAGAGAAAGAGAAGAGAAAGAAAAGGCCCTAGACCTAAGGACGTAAGATGAGAAGAATTAGTTATGATTAAATATTAATTACAATCAAGTTAGCAAATAATTAAACCTAGACACCTATGGGTTTCTTAGACCTAATAGTTCGATGTAGAGTGGCTTAGCCTAAATACAAATTGGGTTTGTCCTCACTTTCTTTAACTAGCCAGGTAAGAGGTGGGGTCGTGGGGGTCCCCTTGTTGCTTTCCTTAGACACCAATTAGATTGGCCAGGTAAGCTAACGGAACTAATTAAATAACCACGAGTCTACTTAGGCTGAGTCTTTGTAACCTCTTATCTTAGACACCAGTTTCAAAAGTGAGTCCAAACTTACTTTATACTTGACTTTACCACAATACTCAAACTGAACTCACTTGATCCTAGGGGTCAACGTCTACTTGATTTTAGTTAGGTTTGGATTAATGCGGAATTTTGGTTGGTTGTTTTTGAACCAAAAAAGGATGATAAAATTTCTATCTTATCTTGTTATAGGTGTTGCCCTTAAATTGATTTGAGATGAATGTCACAACCAATTTCAAACAAGGAGATTCTATGCAACTAAATTAGATGCATGAAACTAATAAAACTTAAAAGCTTACTTTATCTCCAGTGATCACCAAAAGTAAATCTAAGATGATGAATGCTCTTAACAATTAAATTTTTACTCTTGTCATGCAATTTTTATTAGGTTTATGTGGGTGAATTTTAGGTTAATTTGAAAAAAAATAGTAATTAATACTAAAAAAAATAGCTAGGGTTAGGGTTAGGATTGATCTCACCAAATTGAAGTATTTTACCCTTCTTTTCTTCTCTCTTTTTTTTCTATAAAAATAAAAAAATAGAAAAGTTAGTAAGTTATATTCATAAAAAAATTAAAAAAATTAAACATTAAAATTGGTACTTTTCTCGGCAACGGCACCAAAAATTGATACGATCACGATGTTGTCGTTAGGACATCATGATTATCAATCTAATTCTGACATCAATAAAAATTAAAAATATATAAAAAATAGTGAGTCGGGTCGAATCCACAGAGAAGATAGAATTTGGATTTGAAATCTTTAATTTTATAAAAAAATAAATAAATAAAATAAAATTTTGAAGAAAGTAATTTAAGTCAAAAAATAAGAATTAAAAGTATGAAAAATAAATCGGATACTAAGATCTACTATTTAGATCCTAGCACCTACTTGTAATAAAAGTAAATAATAAAAATTTAAAGGGTATAAAATAAATTGATACTAAGATCTACTAACTAAATCCTAGCATCTACTTATAAAAAATAAAAGACAAGAATTTAAAGTGCAAAAAAATAAATTTTATATTAATTAAAATTAAAATATAAGTATAAAAAAATTTTAAAAAAATAAATAAAATAAAAATAAAACTGTAACAAAGATCTGAAGTTGATCAGCCCAGTCTCGTTGGAAAGATGGTTGATGACCTCTCCATCTTCCTTCGTACTCCGTAGAGCGAACTGATTTTTTTTTTCTTTCCTTTGGGTCCCTAAATCTATATTATTTTTTTTATTTTTTTAGACTTTCTATTGATTTTTTCTACTCTCAAGACTTATTCTCGAATTTTCTATTTGTAGATGAAATTTTTACATTTGTCTGATCACAAAAAGAGTCCTAAAACTCTTAGAAATCGTATTAAACCCGTAGAATTAATTTCTGATCATTGGATCAGCTTCGGACCGCTCAGATCTGATCAAAAATTACTGTTTTAATCTTTATCAAAGTTGGATTCAACCACAATCATTTGATCTAGGATCAAATTTATTCTGGGCCGTTGGATCATGCAAAATCTTCCTCTTATCAACCGATAATGAACAGCAGCTGTTAGATCTGAGTCGGGATGATTATGGACCACTGGATCGTGCAAAATCATCTCAGCCCATCATGAGCCGTTGATGCGATCGCGATGCTGTCGTTAGGACATCGAGATTATCAATCAAATTTCGACTTCAATAAAAATTAAAAATATGTAGAAAGTAGTGAGTCGGATCGAATCCACAGAGAATATAGGATTTTGACTTGAAATCTTCGATTTTATAAAAAGAAAATAAAATTTTAGAGAAAGTAATTTAAGTTAGAAAATAAAAATTAAAAGTATGAAAAATAAATCGGATACTAAAATCTACTAACTAGATCCTAGCATCTATTTGCAATAAAAATAAATAATAAAAATTTAAAAAAAAATATATAAAATAAATCGGATACTAAGATCTGCTAACTAGATCCTAGCATCTATTTGCAATAAAAATAAATAATAAAAATTTAAAAAGTATAAAAATAAATTGGTACTAAGATCTACTAATTAGATCTTAGCATCTACGTGCAAAAAATAAAAGACAGAAATTTAAAGTGTAGAAAAATAAATTTTGCATTAATTGAAATTAAAATTCAAATACAAAGAATTTAAAAGAAATAATAAAATAAAATAAAAATAAAACTATAACAAAGATCTAAAGTTGACCAGCCAAGCCTCGTCGGAAAGATGGTTGATGACCTCTCCATTTTTTATCGTACTCCGTAGAGCGAACCGATTTCTCTCCTTCTTTTTCTTGGGTCCCTAAAGCTATTTAATTTTTTTTTATTTTTTTCTACACTTTCTACTCAATTTTTCTGCTTTCAAAGCTTATTCCCGGACCTCCTATTTATAGATGAATTTTTTATAATTTTTTGGTAGAAAAAAGAGTCTTAAAATCTTTAAAAATCATATTAATCTCCTTAAGAATATTTCTGACCATTGGATCAGCTTCGAACTATCCAGATTTGATCAAAAATCATAGTTTTAATCCTTATCAAAGTCGGACAGCTGAGAATGCTCCCGACTGTGTTAAGGATTTAAATTGCATGATCTGACGGCCAGAACTTCATCCGTACCCAGATCCAATGGCTGACATTCGATCCGACTTTGATAAAGATTAAAATTATAATTTTTGATCAGATCTGGGCGGTCTGAAGCTTATCCGATGGTCAGAAATATTTTTAAGGAGATTAATACAATTTCTAAGGGTTTTAGGACTCCTTTTCCTACCAAAAAATTATGAAAAATTTATCTATAAATAGGGGGTCCGAGAATAAGCATTGGGAGCAGAAAATTTGAGTAGAAAGTATAAAAAAAATAAAAAAAAAATTAAATAGCTTTAGAGACCTAAGAAAAAGAAGGAGAGAAATCGGTTCACTCTATGGAGTACAACGGAAGATGGAGAGGTCATCAACCATCTTCTCAATGAGGCTTGGCTGATCAACTTCAGATCTTTATTATAGTTTTATTTTTATTTTATTTTATTATTTTTTTTAAATTTTTTGTACTTGAATTTTAATTTTAATTAATGTAAAATTTATTTTTTTGCACTTTAAATTCCTGTCTTTTATTTTTTGCATGTAGATGCTAGGATCTAATTAGTAGATCTTAGTACCAATTTATTTTTATATTTTTTAAATTTTTATTATTTATTTTTATTATAAATAGATGCTAGGATCTAGTTAGTAGATCTTAGTATCCAATTTATTTTATATTTTTTTTTAAATTTCTATTATTTATTTTTATTGCAAGTAGATGCTAGGATCTAGTTAGTAGATCTTAGTATCCGATTTATTTTTCATACTTTTAATTTTTATTTTTTGACTTAAATTACTTTCTTCAAAATTTTATTTTATTTTTATAAAATCAAAGATTTCAAGTCAAAATCCTGTCTTCTCTGTGGATTCGATCTGACTCACTACTTTTTACATATTTTTAATTTTTATTGAAGTCAGAATTTGATTGATAATCATGGTGTCCTAACGACAGCATCGCGATCGCATCAATTTTTGGTACCATTATCGGAGAGGGTAATAATTTTAATATTTGATTTCTTTGATTTTCTTATAAATTTAACTTACTAACTTTTTTATTTTTTTATCTTTATGCAGAAAAAAATTCAAAAAATTCAAAAAAGAGATAGAAAGCTTTCAATTTTGCTTGGTGAGATCAATCCTAACCTTAGCTTTAACTAATTTTTTTTAGGATTAATTATTATTTTTTTTAATTAACTTAAAATCCATCCACATAAACCTAATAAAAATTACATGACAAGAGTAGAAAATTTTTAGGAGCATTCATCATTGTAGATTTATTTTTGGTGATCGCTGGAGACAAGGTAAGCTTTCCAGTTTTATTAGTTTCATGCATCTAATTTAGTTGCATAGAACTCCTTGTTTGAAATTGATTATGCATATTCATTTCAAATCAATTTAAGGACAACACCCAGAACAAGATAAGGTGAGGATTTCATCACCCTCCCTTGGCCCAAAAACAACCAACCAGCATCCCATATTAACCCTAGCCTAACTAAAATCAAGTAGACATTGGCCCCTAGTATTAATCGAGTTTAGTTCTGAGAATTGTGGTCAAGTCAACTGCAAAGTAAGTCCAGACTCACTCCTGAAACTGGTGTCTAAGGCTAGAGGTTATAAAGGCTCAGTCTAAGTGGATTTATAGTTATTTAATTGGTTCCGTTAGCTTACTTGATCAATTCAATTAGTGTCTAAGGCAAGTAATGGGGGGACCCCCACGATCCCACCTCTTATCTGGCTAGTTCAAGGAAGTGAGAATAAATCTAATTTGTATCTAGACTAAGCCACTCTACATCGAACTGTTAGATCTAAGAAACCCATAGGTGTCTAGGTTTAATTGTTTGCTAACTTGATTGTAATTAACACTAAACCACAACTAATTCTTCCCACCTTATGTATCTAGGTCTAGGGCTCTTTCTTTCTTCTCTCTCCTTTTTCTCTTAAAAAAAAAAAAGATGAAACAAAAACAAAACTTGAATCATATATTAGGGTTTGCACTAATACATACATGGTATAATTTTTTCTGATCTAGTTGAACTTAATTCTGAAATTGAATGACTGATCCATGCTAAACATGATAATCAAATGGCTAGAAATTTTGAGAACCACCTAGGCAGATGAAAGAATATTTTATTCCTTCCACCTATAATCCATCGATATTTCCATCATTCTATGGGATCAAATATTCTGACTCTAGTCCTGAGGTCGATCTGAACCTAATAGCTCAAAGATTAGATAAAATCGACCTTCTTGCCCAAAAATTTGATCAGTTCCTAGCATTAGGTCAACAATCTCCTACACAATACACACCACTACCTAATTATCAGGAGATTTGTTCTATCTGTGCTAGTCCTGCCCATCATGTGAGCGAATGTCCCACGGCTGCACAGTTTTCACCTTTCAGTCAAGAACAAGTTCAAGCTGCTTAAGTTTACTCCAAACCTGTCAATGATCCATTCTCTAACACATATAATTCGAGCTGGAGGAACCATCCTAATTTTTTTTGGAGACCCCAACAGACTCACGCTCAGACCCAAATTTTTTTTGTGCAAAATTTTCAGAATGGGCTCCAATACCAAAATTATACCTATATAGTGGTCAGCCTAGTCAGCCTATCCAGCCTTCCTATTACAATCAGCCATTATACCCACCTCCTCAACAGATCAATCTAGCCAATGATAGATTTAGCCAACTTCAACAAATGATCATGACCCAACAACAATCCCTCGCTAGGCTAGAAGCACAAATAGATCAATTAACTGAATCTACCATGAGGAGAGAACTAGGTCAATTGCCAAACAAACAAATACCAAATTTTGAAAACACCCACCCATCCACCAATCACCTGGACCTAGTCATCAATCCAATGGCCCACCTAAGAATCTCCAATTTGAAAGTGACAATACAATTTCTGAGCTTAAAAGTGATAGGATTTTTAAGGACTCATACCAAGACCAGATAAGTGAGGCTAGTACTGATGCTAGCCAAAAAGAGAATTTAGAAGAAGAGATTAGTACTGAGACTAGCCCAATAGAAGAATCTGAGCCCAGTATTGATATTGATCTAAGTGATAATGAGAAGAGAGCGGATGAGTTATCCAAGATATATTCACCAAAAATTCCATTCCCTTCAGCCCCAAAAATTGATTCTTCCACTTTAAAATCACCTCCTCCAGAACTGAAATTATCTTTGATCACACTTGAGAACACATATTTAAAATCAAAAGATATCCTTCCAGTGCCTATTTCTTCAAACTTAGTTCCTAACCCAAAAACTCAATTCATGACTATTTTAGAAGAACAAATAGGAGAAATTTTTGATAAACAAGGGTCTGTGAATGGGTTTGTGAACTATCTTTTTAAAATTAAGAACGAAGATGTGAACTACTTTCTGAAGATTGGCAATAAAATACTAAAATTTATTATAGACCATCTTCATAATATTGGCAATCCAAAATCATTGGAATTTGTTAATCCAATATTCGACATGGGATAGGTGAGAGAATCAGCATGGTCTGGCTGAAGACAGTAAACTTAGCGCTTCCTGGGAGGCAATCCAGTTTTCAATTTTTAGTTTTATACTTTTTGCTATCTTTTGCATTTTGTTTAGATTAATCAAGTCTTACTTAGTATTTTTTGTAGGGATTTAAAAATAATCTTGTCTAAGTTGGGGGGAGAATCAGTTTTGAAAAGACTTATGGACCAGGTGATATCTCTATTTTTCTTTCTCTTTACATGCACCGTTTATTTTTTCTACTCCATTGAGGATAATGTTGATTAAGTTGGGGGGAGAATAAAAAATATTTTTTTAAGTCCTCAAGTAAGTTAGTATTTAGTATTTAAGCATCTGATTATACTTAAGAATTAAGTTAAACCAAGCATTTTTAAAAGAAAATTGATGCACAGATCAGAGAGTTTGTAAGATATTGAGAGATCAAGTATTAAGAAAACTCAATAAAAAGTTAAGTTTAGAACTTAAATATTTTTCTTTGAGTATTTTTAAATCTTTCTACCGGTATCAAAGAAGAGTTTACTTCTTATGAGCTTGTGTAAAGTAACTATACATTTCTTCATATATTTAAAAAAAAAATTTTCAAGTACTTCATACTGAGTAACCGGGCCTCTTTGCCTAAGCAAGCATTGAGTTTCACGTCAAAAGGTATGAAGGGAAAAGAAGCTTTGTTGTAAAGCTAGTTTTAACTCGTAGCCTGTTTGATTCGAGCAAGTAGGTTCGAGAGATATTTTATACCTAGTGCCCTAAAGCCATCTGGTTTGGGAGTCATTGACTGAAAACTCGCTACATGAGTTAAACAGAAAGCTTAAGGGGTTAAGATACTCAATAGCAATACAACGTTTAAACAAAAAAAAGAGAGAAAAAAAATCAATCAATAAATGAAGGACAGAAGTAACAATATACTTGTCCATATGAAGGTGAATGATTTAGAGATAAAGGTAGGGATAATTTGAAAAAGTTCAGAAAAAATTTAGTGTTCTTAGTTTAACTCTCATATTGACTAGTATTAATACCCCAATAACATACCTCATTCACACTCTACTGAATATCAGTGGTCCTTTTAAAAATTATTTAGTAAAATTTAAAACTTTAAATTAAATGGTACTTAATTCTAAATTCTTTCTTAATTTGAGGACGAGCAAAGTTCAAGTTGGAAAGTGTGATAAGTGATATATTTTTACATTTATTATAGATATTTTTGATAATTTATGGTGCTAACATCTTCTTAAAAACTCTAATTTCATGAATTTATTGAATTTTCTTAAAAAGTAAGTAATTTTGATATATTTATAAAAAATAGATGTTAATTTAATTGAGTAATTTAAGTACCAAAATAAAAAAAAAAATTTAAAAAATTTAATGCATATTTTTTTCCAATTTTTTAGGTAAAAATCAGAGCAAAAATCGAGCCAAAATATCCTAAAAAATAAAAAAAAATAGCCTTCGGTGCATGGTAGACCGGTTGGTCGGTCCACAGAGCCAGGGTGCGGTCCACAGAAAACTTCACGCAGTCTGCAGGCACGGCTCACAGTGAGAGAGGGGTTTTTGCGTGATCTGACGGCCCAAAAGTAATCCGTCAAGTGATCAGATGGCTGAGAACACTCCCAACTGTGTTAAGGATTTAAATTGCGCGATCTGATGGTCAGAACTTCATCAGAACTCAGATCCAATGGCTAACATTCGATCCAATTTTGATAAGGATTAAAACTATGATTTTTTATCAAATCTGGGTGGTCCGAAGCTGATCCGACAGCTAAAAATATTCTTAAGAGATTAATAAGATTTCTAAGGGTTTTAGGACTCCTTTTCCTACCAAAAAATTATGAAAAATTTATCTATAAATAGGAGATTCGAAAATAAGTTTTGGAAGTAAAAAAATTGAATAAAAAGTATAGAAAAAGATAGAAAAAAAATTAAATAACTTTAGAAATCCAAAAAAAAGAAGGAGAGAAGTCGGTTCGCTCTACGGAGTACGATGGAAGACAGAGAGATCATCAACCATCTTTTCGATGAGGCTTGGCTGATCAACTTCAGATCTTTATTATAGTTTTATTTTTATTTTATTTTATTATTTTTTTTAAATTTTTTGTACTTGAATTTCAATTTTAATTAATGTAAAATTTATTTTTTTTGCACTTTAAATTTCTATCTTTTATTTTTTACATGTAGATGCTAGGATCTAATTAGTAGATCTTAGTATCAATTTATTTTTATACTTTTTAAATTTTTATTATTTATTTTTATTGTAAATAGATGCTAGGATCTAGTTAGTAGATCTTAGTACCTGATTTATTTTATATATTTTTTTTAAATTTCTATTATTTATTTTTATTGCAAGTGGATGCTAGGATCTAGTTAGTAGATCTTAGTATCCGATTTATTTTTTATACTTTTAATTTTAATTTTTTGATTTAAATTATTTTTTTTAAAATTTTATTTTTTTATAAAATCAAAGATTTTAAGTCAAAATCCTGCCTTCTCTGTGGATTCGATCCGACTCACTACTTTTTACATATTTTTAATTTTTATTGAAGTCAAAATTTGATTGATAATCATGATGTCCTAACGACAGCATCGCAATCGCATTAATTTTTTATGATAAGTGATATATTTTTATATTTATTATAGATATTTTTGATAATTTATGGTGCTAACATCTTCTTAAAAATCCTAATTTCATGAATTTATTAAATTTTCTTAAAAAATAAGTAATTTTGAAAAAAATATGAAATTAGATATATTTATAAAAAAATAGATGTTAATTTAATTGAACAATTTAAGCACCAAAATAAAGAAAAATTTTTAAAGAATTTAATGCATATTTTTTTCTAATTTTTCAGATAAAAATTAGGGCAAAAATCGAGCCAAAATATCCTAAAAAATAAAAAAATAGCTTTCGATGCACGGTGGACTGATCGGTCGGTCCACAAAGCCAGGGTGCGGTCTACAGAAAACTTCACGCGGTCCACAGGCATGGCTTACAGCGAGAGAGGGGTTTTTGCACGATCCGATGGCCCAGAAGCAATCCATCAAGTGATCGGACGGCTAAGAATGCTCCCGACTGTGTTAAAGATTTAAATTGTACGATCCAACGGCCAGAACTTCATCAGAACCCAGATCCAACAGCTGACATTCGATCCAATGGCTGCCCTTAAATTGATTTGAGATGAATATGCACAATCAATTTCAAACAAGGGGTTCTATGCAACTAAATTAGATGCATGAAACTAATAAAATTAGAAAGCTTACCTTGTCTCCAGCGATCACCAAAAATAAATCTACAATGATGAATGCTCCTAAAAATTAAGTTTCTACTCTTATCATGCAATTTTTATTAGGTGTATGTGGATAAATTTGAAGTTAATTAAAAAAAATAGTAATTAATATTAAAAAAAATAGTTAAAGCTAGGGTTAGGATTGATCTCACCAAGCAAAATTGAAAGCTTTCTATCTATTTTTTGAATTTTTTTTTTTGTACAAAGATAAAAAAATAAAAAAGTTAGTAAGTTAAATTTACAAGAAAATCAAAGAAATCAAATATTAAAATTGTTGCCTTCCCCGGTAACGACGTCAAAAATTGATGCAATCGTGATGCTGTCGTTAGGACACCATGATTATCAATCAAATTCCGACTTCAATAAAAATTAAAAACATGTAGAAAGTAGTGAGTCGGGTCGAATCCACAGAGAAGGCAGGATTTTGACTTGAAATCTTTGATTTTATAAAAAGAAAATAAAATTTTGGAGAAAGTAATTTAAGTCAAAAAATAAAAATTAAAAATATAAAAAATAAATCGGGTACTAAGATCTACTAACTAGATCCTAGCATCTACTTGCAATAAAAATAAATAATAAAAATTTAAAAAATATATATATATATAAAATAAATCAGATACTAAGATCTACTAACTAGATCCTAGCATCTATTTATAATAAAAATAAATAATAAAAATTTAAAAAGTATAAAAATAAATTGGCATTAAGATCTACTAATTAGATCCTAGCATCTACGTGCAAAAAATAAAAGATAAAAATTTAAAATACAGAAAAATAAAGTTTACATTAATTAAAATTCAAATTCAAATACAAAGAATTTCAAAGAAATAATAAAATAAAATAAAAATAAAACTGTAATAAGGATCTGAAGTTGATCAGCCAAGCCTCATCGAAAAGATGATTGATGACCTCTCCATCTTCCATCGTACTTCGTAGAGCAAACCGGCTTCTCTCCTTCTTTTCCTTGGGTCTCTAAAGCTATTTAATTTTTTTTCTATTTTTTTATATTTTCTACTCAATTTTTCTACTCCCAAAGCTTATTCTCGGACCCCCTATTTATACATGAATTTTTCATATTTTTTTAGTAGGAAAAGGAGTCCTAAAACCCTTAGAAATCATATTAATCTCCTTAGGAATATTTTTGGCCATCGGATCAGCTTCGGACTGCCCAGATCTGATCAAAAATCATAGTTTTAATCCTTATCAAATTTGGATCGAATGTCAGCTGTTGGATCTAGGTTCTGATGAAGTTCTGGCCGTCGGATCGCGTAATTTAAATCCTTAACACAGTTGGGAGCGTTCTCAACCGTTTGATCACTTGATGGATTGCTTCTGGGCCGTCGGATCGTGCAAAAACCCCTCTGTCGCTGTGAGCCACGCCTGTGGATCGCGTGAAGTTTTCTGTGGACCGCACCCTGGCTCTATGGACCGATCAACTGGTCCACCGTGCACCGAAGGCTATTTTCTTTGTTTTTTAGGATATTTTGGCTCGATTTTTGCTCTGATTTTTACTTGAAAAATTGAAAAAAAATATGCATTAAATTCTTCAAAAATTTTTCTTTATTTTGATACTTAAATTACTCAATTAAATTAATATCTATTTTTTGATAAATATATCTAATTTCATATTCTTTTCAAAATTACTTATTTTTTAAGAAAATTTAATAAATTCATAAAATTAGGATTTTTAAGAAGATGTTAGCATCATAAATTATCAAAAATACCTATAATAAATATAAAAATATATCACTTATCAGCCATGCCTATAGACCGTGAAAGGTTTCCTGTGGAGCACATCCTAATTCTGTGGACCGATCGACCGATCCACCGTGCATCGAAGGTAATAAATTTTATTTTTTAGAGTATTTTGGCTTAATTTTTGCTCTGATTTTTACTTGAAAAATAAGAAAAAATATACATTAAATTTTTTAAAATTTTTTTATTATTTTGATGCTTAAATTACTCAATTAAATTAACATCTATTTTTCATAAATATACTCTAATTTTATTTTTTTTTTAAATTATTTATTTTTGTAAGAAAATTCAATTTATTCATGAAATTAATTTTTTTAGAAGATGTTAGCACCATAAAATATCAAAAATATCTTCAATAAATGTAAAAATATATCACTTATCACTTAGATACTAACAAATTGACCAAATCCAACTATGTCGATTGGTTCAGAAACTTAAAAATTATTCTCACTTAAGAGAAAATCTCCTACATTCTGGATACACCTGCTCCAGATTCTCTTGGGAAAGATGCTTCCGAGGAGGAAAGGGCCACATACAAGATGTGAAAAGATGACAGTATGACTGTCAAATGTATCATTCTTGCCTCCGTGAGCAATGAGCTCTAGAGACAGCATAAGGACATGGACGTTCCCTCTATTCTTCTTAATCTTAAGAAGTTATATGGGGAGGAAAGTCGAACTGCTCGATATGAGATATCGAAACAGTTGTTCCGTGCCCGTATGACTGAAGGCTCTTCCGTGCAAATGCATATCCTAAAGATGATTAATTTGATCACCCATCTAGGATAGCTGGATTTTGCCATGGATGGTGAACTGAGCCAGGATTTGATCCTCTAGTCTCTCTCTGACTCTTTTTCTCAGTTTGTTATTAATTATCATATGAACAAACTGAATATCAACTTGCCTGAGCTGCTTGTTGGGTGGATGTCTGGCCAGGACACCATCTCCCAAGATCCTTTCAGTACCATGCGATGCAGTAGGAAGAAAGAAGAAACAAAACAAAAAGAAAAAATAATCAAAATACGTGGATAAGCCACAAAAGGACTCGCCTCCACGGGGCATGCAAACTTTACTATGAAAAAGAAAATTTTACAAGAGGAGACCTCACCCTCAATCCTTGTACACCCAATTCTCTCTCTAGAAGTTTTCCTCACAAAAGCTCTCTCTCTCTTGGAAGACCCCCTGAACCCCTGAAGTGCCTGGCGACAGCTGTCCAGGAGCCCTGCTCCTTCTCTCACAGCAATGCTTTCGCCTCTCTCTCTCTTCTGGGGTTCGTACGGCTCTGTACGGTGAGAAAACCCAAACCCCCTTACTCTCTATTTCACGCACAGGCCCTTTTAAAGGGTTAAAACCTAATTAGATTAGGTTTAAGAGTCCTTAATCAACCCAAATCAGGTTCTGAACCGTCGAATCAAAAAATAGATCAACCCACGCCCTCCGATCATGATCGATCCATGAAATAGTGCCGTGGACCGCACAAAATGCATGGAAAATGCCCGCACGGTCCACAGGCCAAGCCGTGAACCGCCCGGTCCATGGTGGACCGGGGCAAAGGGCCAGCAGGCCGCTGGGCCTGGGCCAGCCCGCTCCCGTGCGCGGGCCTGCACGCGCCCGACTGGGCCGCTCGCCCGCCTGGGCTGCCCGCCCATGTGGGTCGCGCATCCCGCACACCGCTGCCGCCCGCCGTCGGTCACCGGTGGTCCTCCACCGCCTCAAATCTCGTGTCGACTTCAAAAGCTCGTATCTCCTCCATCCGAGCTCCGTTTCAGGTGATCTTGGTCTCGTTGGACTCCATTTTTTGCCGCGAACCTTGCTGTGGGCTTAATGTGGGCTGAATCTCAAGGTGTCAAATTATAACAATCTTCACCTCGACTCGATATTTGGCCTCCTCCAAACTCTGAGAGCTTCTGGATCTCCTCGCCCCCATGCCCTGGGGCAATCGCCTGCTGATCATGGATGGGCAAACATGGGAGTCGAGCCAGGCTACTCGATCCCATCTCCATCGTATGCTGTGCTCCTCCTGACCTGAGACCTGCTCGGGGCATCATCCTGCGGCAATAGGAATCTCACCTTGCGACGTCGCCTCTCATCCTCCCGAGTCTCCTGTCTCATACCCGATCTGCCTCCTGGAGCTCCACCTCACACTGGGCTCTGCCTGGCTCCCGAAGCTCCACCTCGCACTGGGCTCCCTGCCAGGTAATAATGTCCTCTACTCCCCTTCTTCCCCTCCTGCACAATCCTATTACAGCGTAACACCCTCAGGATTCCTCCACCAGCTACCGTCCTGTAGCCTCTCGAATCCAGTCTACTAAGTGAGATAAGATTCTGCCTGAAATTGGGTATGTATCGGACCTCCCCCAATCTCCTCACTGCACCGTCATGTGTCCTCCAGCTGACCGTCCCAATGCCTCTGATCGCACAGCTCAATCCATCCGACAGATATACAGTGCCCTCAATATTATCCATGGAGTCAAACTGCTCCTCTCTGCAACATACATGATAGGGGCATGCAGAATCTAATATCTACTGCTGGGAAGAAGTAGATACCTCATCAGATATCTCTAGGACATCTCCATCTAAATCACTGCCGACCGTCGCTACAGCAGCCACCGTCCGATTTTTGAGTTGAGAGCAATCTCTGGCTAGATGCCCTAACTCCTCACACTGGTAACACCTGATTTTGCTCAAGTCCCTCCTGGACTTGGACCGCCCTTGTTGCGATCTCCTGTCGCTCCGTCTACCACCTTCTGCTCCTCCAGAAGCCACCAAAGCTGAGCTACCGCCACCTGAGCTCGAAGCTGGGTTCTCCCTCCTGAGAATCTCGTTCTGGAGTATCACCGCGGTGACCTCGTCCATCTTGATAGTGCTCTTCCCCACTAGAAGAGCAATCACCAAGGATTTGTACGAAGGGAGAAGCGACACCAGCAAAACCAGTACCCTGGTCTTCTCCTCAACATTCTCGCCAATGCTGAGGAGGTCGGTGAGGATCTTCTGGAAGTGGCTCAAATGCTCCTGCACGCTCTGTCCCTCAGTCATCCGCAGTTGGTAAAACTGCCTTCAGAGGAAAAGTGTGTTGGTGAGAGACTTCGCCATGTACAACTCCTCGAGCTTTGACCACAGCACCATCGGAGAAGTCTCGCTCAGCACATGGATCACCATCTCATCCGCCAAGTACATGCGGATGGTACTCACCGCCTACATCTGTAGCCGTTTCCAATCTCGCACCTCCATGGTGGTCGGCTTCTCATCGCACAAGAGAGCTTCGATCAACCCCTGTTGGATGAGCACATCCTTCACCCTTGCCTGCCACAAGGAGAAATTGCTCTTACCATCAAACTTGTTGATCTCCATCTTGATTATTCCTGTCTTCTCCATCTTCAGTCTTGCTCACCACCACTGCAATCTGTGTCCTTATACCGCCTTGCTCTGATACCACTTGTTGGATGGATGTCTGGCCAGGACACCACCTCCCAAGATCCTTTCAGTACCACGCGATGCAGCAGGAAGAAAGAAGAAACAAAACAAAAGAAAAAAATAATCAAGATACGTGGATCAGCCACAAAAGGGCTCACCTCCACGGGGCATGCAAACTTCACTATGAAAAAGAAAATTTTACAAGAGGAGACCTCACCCTCAACCCTTGTACACCCAATTCTCTCTCTCTAGAAGTTTCCCTCACAAAAGCTCTCTCTCTCTTGGAAGACCCCCTGAACCCCTGAAGTACCTGGCGACCGCTGTCCAGGAGCCCTGCTCCTTCTCTCATAGCAATGCTTTCGCCTCTCTCTCTCTCTTCTCGGGTTCGTACGGCTCTGTATAGCGAGAAAACCCGAACCCCCTTACTCTCTGTTTCACGCACAGGCCCTTTTAAAGGGTTAAAACCTAATTAGATTAGGTTTAAGAGTCCTTAATCAACCTAAATCAGGTTCTGAACCGTCGGATCAAAAAACAGATCAACCCACGCCCTCCGATCACGATCAGTCCACGGAATAGTGCCGTGGACCATGCGAAATGCGTGGGAAATGCCCGCGCAGTCCACAGGCCCAGCCGTGGACCGTCCGGTCCATGGTGGACCGGGGCAAAGGGCCAGCAGGCCGCTAGGCCTGGGTCGGCCCGCTCCCGCGCGCGGGCCTGCGCGCGCCTGGGCCACGCACCCGACTGGACCGCACGCTCGCCTGGGCCGCCTGCCTGCATGGGTCACGCATCCCGTGTGGGCTTGGGTCGCGCGTCCCGCACGCCGCCGCCTGCAGTCGCGCCGCTGCCGCCCACCGTCGGTCGCCGGTGGTCCTCCATCACCTCAAATCTCGTGCTGACTTCAAAAGCTTGTATCTCCTCCATCCGAGCTCCATTTCAGGTGATCTTGATTTCGTTGGACTCCATTTTTCATCGCAAACCTCGCTGTGGGCTCAATGTAGGCTGAATCTTGAGGTATCAAATCCTAACACTGCTGAATATGTTAAAAATAATAGAGAGCCATTTCAAGGGTGAAAAGGCTCTGGTTCTTCATGTTGATAAAATCAGCAAGAAGAAGGTGAAGAAGGATTCTAAAAAAAAGATAAACCCTAAGGCTGGCATCTTCAAGAAGAAGGTGAAGAAGATCTTCGCCAAAGTTACTTGTTATCACTGTGGCAAGGAGGGCCACTGGAAGAGAAATTGTAAAGAGTACCTTGCAATCGTGAAATCAGCAAACGTTGCTAAAGGTTTGTATATGATACAAACTAATTTATCATTAAATAATTTAATATCATATTCTTGGGTATTGGATACCGCCTGTGGTTTACACCTTTACAAATTATTGCAGGATCTACAGAAAATAAGAAATCTGAATAAAGGTGACTTCAAGTTGTTCGACGTAAGTGAAGAGTCCATTCAAGCTGAAGCCATAGGAACCAGGGTTTTGAAGTTACCTTCGAAAAAAGTTTTGGAACTAAAGACCTATTATTACATTCCAAATATTATTAGAAATATTATTCTGTACCATTATTATTGGAACAAGATTTTAAAATAATTATAAAGAACAATGATTGTTCTATATATTTTTCTAATAAATAGTATGAAAGTACTTTTATTAATAATGGTCTTATGTTTCTTTCACTTAATGATAATATGCTTCATGTTGATAATATAAAGAAAAGAAAGAGAGAGGATGTGAATGTCATATATCTCTGACATTGCCGACTTGGCCATATAAATGAGTCAAAGATTAATAAATTATACAAAGATAATTTTTTTGATCCTTATGATTAATGAATCATATGGAACTTGTGAATCTTGCCTCATAAAAAAAATGATCAAGACTCTATTTACTGGAAATGGAGATTAGGTGAGTGATATTTTGGACCTTGTACATACTGATGTGTGTGGTCCAATGTCGATTCAAGCCAAAGATGGTTACTCTTACTTCATCACATTTACTGATGATATGTCTAGGTTCGGATATGTGTATTCAATAAAATACAAATTTGAAGCCTTTGATAAATTTAAAGAGTATCAAAGAATAGTCGAAAAATAAACTGATAAAAGTATTAAAGCTCTTCGATCGGATCAAGGAGGAGAATACTTGTCTAATGAGTTTCTCGATTATTTAAAACAAAATGGTATAATCTCTCAATGGATACCTCCTTATACTCCATAATTAAATAGAATTGTAGAAAGAAGGAATCGCATCTTATTAGATATGGTGCGGTGCATGATGTGTTTTACGGATCTTTCATTATCCTTTTGGAGATATGCTCTTGAGGTTGCAGTGTATATTTTAAATAAAGTACATTCAAAATCTATTTTAAGCACTCTATATGAAATATTGAAAGAAAAAAGATTAAATCTTAAACATCTTAAGATTTGGAGCTGCCTAGCTTATGTGAAAAATATTGATGGACATATGCAGGTTTGTAGGTTATCCTAAGGAGAGTGTAGGATACTACTTCTATAACCTTACTCAATAAAGGACGTTTGTTGGTAGGCATGTCTTTTTTTTGGAGAAAGAGTTTATCCAAGAAGGAGGTAGTGGGAGGTCTATTAAACTTGAGGAAGTTCAAAACCTATAATCCATCCAGGATTCACCAGATAGTTCTCAACCAGATGTGCCCATTATTGAGGCACAACTACATACACACCTCCTCTCTGAAGATCAAGTAGAGTGCATAGTGTACCATTCAAGTATGGGTTTATCATTGAGAATGACAATACAATCCACATCATTGAGAATGATGAGCCTACAACCTATTCGGAAGCTATCATGAGTAGTGACTCTGACAAGTGGATTAATGCCATAAAATCCGAAATGGACTCCATATATGCCAACCAAGTTTGAACTTTGGTTGATGCATCTGAGGGTGTGACCCCAACAGACTGCAAATGGATCTTCAAAAAGAAGATTAGAGCAGATGGCCAGGTAGAGACCTATAAGGCCAGGCTTATGGTAAAAGGTTTCAGATAAAAATAAGGTGTTGATTATGAAGAAATCTTTTCGTCGGTAGCCATGCTCAAGTCTATTCGGATAATGCTTGCTATTGCAACATATTATAACTATGAGATCTGACAGATGAATGTCAAGACTGCCTTCCTCAATAAAAATCTTGAGGAAGAAGTCTATATGACTCAGCCAGAGGGATTTGTCTCAAGTGAGAGAGCAAATCAGATATGTAAGCTGAATAGATCCATATATGGATTAAAGCAAGCATCGAGGAGCTAGAACATCCGTTTTGATGAGACAGTCAAATCGTTTGGCTTTATCAAAAATATGGATGAACCTTGTGTGTACAAAAAGAGTAGTGGGAGTGCTATTGTCTTCTTGATCTTGTATGTGGATGACATATTGCTCATTGAGAATGATATCCTAATGTTGTAATCGATCAAGACTTGGCTATCACAAAAAATTTTTATGAAAGACTTGGGTGAAGCATCCTATATACTTGGTATAAAGATCTATAAGGATAGATCAAAAAGGATGCTAAGTTTGTCTCAGTCTAGGTACATTGACCTTATGTTGAAGAGATTCAACATAGAGGAAAGTAAAAGAGGTTACTTGCCTATAGGTCATGGCATATAATTCTTTAAGAAGATGTCTCCTGAGACACCTGAAGAGAGAAATAGAATGAATTCTATTCCTTATACTTTGGCAGTAGGATCAATAATGTATGCTATGTTATGTACTAGGCCTGATGTAGCTTATGCCTTGAGCATTGTAAGCAGATTTCAAGCTGATCTCGGAGAGGATCATTGAAAAGCTGTGAAAAATATACTCAAGTACTTGAGAAGAACTAGAGATATTTTTTTAATATATGGTGGATCTGATTTAAAACTGAAAGGTTATACTGATTCTAGTTTTCAATCTGATCTGGATGATAGTAAATCGATATCTAGATATGTGTTCACCTTGTATGGTGGTGCAGTAAGTTGGAAAAGTTCCAAACAGCAAACTGTTGCTGACTCAGTCACTGTGCTGAGTATATTGCTACAAGTGAGGCTGCTAAGGAAGCCGTCTGGATGAAAAAATTTATTACAGAGTTGGGTGTGGTTCCAAAGATTGAACAACCAGTATCTCTTTATTGTGATAATACTAGAGCAGTTGCTCAAGCCAAAGAATTAAAGTTTCATCATAAATCCAAGAACATCCTAAGATGGTTCCATCTCATTCGGGAGATAGTTGAAAGATGTGATGTGATCATAGAGCGAGTTGACATCAAGAATAATATAGCAGATTCATTCACTAAGGCCTTGTCAATGCAACAGTTTGACCGCCACCTTGATAGTATGGGTATCAAGTATAGGGACGATTGGCTTTAGTGCAAGTGGGAGATTGAAAGAATAATGCCCTACAAGTCAATCGCATATGAGATACGATAGAATATTTTTTATAATTTATCTTCCAAACTCATATAATTGATATTAATATTATTAATAAATAGATATTTTTGATTCATTATATACTGCATCTTATTATTCTTAAGATTATAATGAACCCCATAGGTTTGGACAATCATTTTAGGATCATGATGAGATCACGCCAGTGAGAGCTAAATTCTTGATAGTTTTGATCTAAAATATTTTTAATCATTGGTACATTGAGTCGGAGATCAATGATACCGGTAAGACTGGCATGTCCTATGTATCCTCAGAAATGAGGGTGGTTGATCTTACAATCACTTGTGTGATGACACTAATATAAGGATATGGGTGCTCATTAAAGAATGAGTTCACTGAATTGACCTATGAGAGAATAATCAGATGGTGTCTTATTTATATGTCAACTAATAATTCTCTAGTGGGAGTTGTGTAAGTGATCCTTTGACCTAAGGTCATCATGGTACCTTATGTACATGGATCCATATTTTGGTTCACTACCTAACTTAATTTTTTGATCCTTGTGTGGGGTGTTCTGGATAGATGAAGTGTACATGGAGGTTGTGAGTGATCAATAAGGGATCAGTCACTCCTAATAAGGGGAGCAAACATTTTATGTGATCTCATAGGATGGTGATTCTGAAAGTCTTTGGTCAAAGCAGGATGATAATTAAAAAAAAAATTTAATATATTATCAACTGAATCATTGCCTTCAGATCGAGATACATAAAGATAAATAATTGAGTTTGATATATTTTCATACCCACAGCTCATCTGGGATATTGTTTGACTGAAGGATTGGATTATACGGAAACTTACCACTGAAGAATATTTTGATAATTTTTTTATCAAAATTTTAAATCTTTTAAGTAGTCATAATATGTTGTTAGACATCAATCTTGACTTATGAGCTTGATAAAAATTAAACAAAAATGATTATGATATCAATTTGGAAGAGTCCAAGTTGATTGGGACTCTTCGGGTGACCTAATCTCATCAGATCAGGATTACGTCGAAAGTCTGGATCCACTACTGGCTAGATTTGAAATTCAATGGGTCACACACTTTAGAATTTAGCCTTGATTTGATGTAATTAGAGTTTAATATAAATTCTATAGGTTAATTTGATATGCTAGCATATTGTATTAACCCAAGTTCCTAAATTGGTTTGGTTCAAAGTATTTGAGCTAACCTAGACCAGTTGGCTTTGATGGGTCAATTTGGATTAGATCTTTATCCAACTTAGATTAGTTTCAATTAGAGAAGGATTCCTCCATGTTCACCAAAAGCCATGCAAAAATATAATTGCTGCCCACCTCAAATCTGCATGAGAAATAAAGAGTCATTCTTAAAGAAGGCTCTTTATTAAATGTATTGCCTTAAAAGATAAATCAAAAATCCTATGTTTTGATGCCAAAAATTAATAAAATTTTTATGACATATACAAAATGAAGAGTTCTTCTATTCCAAGTATTTTAATCACCAAAAAATTCACTTAGTGAATTTATTTGGTGTGTGGGAATTTGGAGCACCAAAAGTTGGTGCCCCTTCATCCCATGTAACGTCTCCTGGTCCCCTATTTATAGAGGATGTTCCAGATGGCTTCTGGCTGAGATTTTTAGGTGAGCTAGAGAGAAGAGATGTGAAAATCATAAAAAAAATCTGAAAAAATTTTGAGAAAAAAAAAGAGAAAAATTTGAGTTGCAAAATTTGCTACAAGGGTAGTAAGATTTTCTGTAAGTGTTGCTGGAGTACCCTAGGATTTGGTTTTTTCATATGTTGGAGCTAAAAATTAAATCCTAGATTATATGATATCTGAAGAGTATCTTCTTTATATCATTTTGGTGGAAAGATCAAAAGCAACTAGGCTTTGGTGCGATCATGATGTAAGTTTTAAGCTGGTTGTATTCTTGAAAAGTCAAGGCTGCGGCTGCGCACCGGTTGGTAAGGACCTTAGCCAACTTCTGTGTGGATCACCATTGAATGACTTCTACCTTGGGGTCTTATGGAGAACACCAATATGCAACTTTTCTATTTTGGTTAAAGTATAATATTCTATCTCTTTGCATGCTTAAATTTACTTTGATCATGTTTGGCAAGGTGATTCTAGGATTTTGGGTTCGGCTCGATAGTTTTATTCGATAAAACTATTGATTTGTGTGTTTTAAAAAATTTTAAAAATTACTTTCTACTATGTAGCCAGAATCCAACACTAGCTCGAATATGCATCCAATACAATAAATCTAAAGGTTACCTAGATCTAAAGTTCGATGCACAACAAATCAAACAAAGCACGAATTGAATCTACTGCCCAATTCCGTCAACCAACCAGATAAGGGGTGTAGTCGTGGGAGGCTCCCCTTGCTCTCACAAGGATCTAATTAGAGAACCATGAGCTAGCTTCATTGTTTGCCTCTTAACTGCTTGCCTTAGACACCAGTTTTGAGAGTGGATTACAGACTTGACTCACACTAAGTCTCAACAAATCACACGAACTGACTCAATTGAATCCTAGGACTGACATCTAATTAATTTTAAATTAAAGTTTTGAATTCTAAGATGCAAGTTGGTGATTTGTGGGCTAAAAAAGGATAATGAAATTCCCATCTTATCTTATAATAATGGATGTGCCCTTAATAAAGTTATAAACAATGCAATGCAGCACAACTAGAATTTTAGCAAAACAAGTTTAGATTTATGAGTTAAATTCACAAATGATCTTGATCTTAGCCTAGGATCAAACAATCAGAGTTTGAAGTCCTACAAATCTAGTTTCCAACAAAACAAGTTTTATACTTTTTGAATTCTTATTTAATAAATTATGAATTTTCTTCTACTATTTGCATAGAACAGAGTCCTGTACATGAACAACAAGGTTTTTAGATAATTTCAAAAAATAAAATGATAGAATTTTGAAGAAAAATTTCAGGGGTAGATTTTTTATTGAATAAGGTCCCTAGAATAGTGAAATTATGAGATGACATAATTATTAAAGGAAATTAATTCTTGATTTGATTAGGGTTTGGATTCACTTAATTTCTAATTTGATAAAGATTTAATTGAGAGTTTGGGAGCCTAATATGATTGGATTCACTAATCTAATTTGATTCTAACCAAATAAGATTTGGATGAGATCAAATTGGAAGCCACCAAGAGTCCAATTTGATTTGGACTTCTCCCTTTTTGCGCCACCCCTTCATAACGCCGACTTTCTTCATGCTAATTTGGTTTTTGCATGAAATTTCTTCATGCGAATCTGTTGTTGCCGCCCCTCTTCTTCATGCATGGATATGGATGGAAGTTAGTTTAAGTTTGAATTCAAATTTGATTTGAATTCAAATTTGAATTTGATTTGGTTTTTTATTTGATAAGGATAATTCCTATCTCTTTTTGGATGCCAACCATAAATGGAATTTTTTTTGTGTGCAACAATTTTTAATTCATGGTGAGAAACCTTTTCACCAAGTATTTGAGAGGAAAAAATCAGAGTGTGCATGAGAAAGGTGTGGACGACACCTTTTTGATATGTAGGAAACCCTAGAGTTCTAGGGTTTGGGCGTTGGGTTTTTAGAAGAGAGAAAAGAGCGAAAAATAGTTTTCCCCCTTTCCCATCTTCTACCTCCTCTAGTCCTTGTTCTCATCTAGGAGTATCCATGTGATCAGAAGAAGGCATCGAATCAGCCATCGAGAGAAAAAGTCTGCAAGAGAGCTAGCATCCTGCTGACTTCGACAACCTCTGATCGGGCAAAACACCTGGTGTGGATATCTGTAGAGGTCAAACACTTGCATAGTTTGAGGAACCTCATTAATTCCATGGTTATCGACTGTGATGAATTACGACCCGCACAAGGTAAGATCTGATCTCAATAAAATACACAACAACAAAATAGGTTATTAGCAATGAAAATTTATCATTGCTAATAATCTATTTTTGTCACTAATAGTTATTAGAGATGAAAATTTCATCATTAATTTTTTATCACAAATAATCACATCATTAATAATATTTTATGATGAAAAAAATATTTCATCGCTAATAATTTTTATTTACGATGAATAATTTTTATCATTAAAATTTTTTGATGAAAAATTTTAATCATACAAAAAAATATTTACGATGAAACATAACATCTATAATAAATAAAAAATTAATAGTGATAAAAAGTTTTTTATCACTATTAATTTAATTAAATTTTTTTTTGAAATAAAATTTTAAAAAACTTTTAGTGATAAAAAATATGCATCGTAAATAACATATTTTACAGCAAAATTTTTTTGTCACTATTAATTTAATAATAATTTTTTAAAAATTAAATTTAAATAATATTAGTGTTGAAAATTTTATTTCATAAATATGATAATTTTTGATAAAAATTTTCATCACTAATAATTATTTACGATGAAAACTTTTCATCGCTATTAATTATATATAAAATTTTAATAACTTTATATTTATTAAAAAATTAAATTATTATACTAAAATATTTTTGGTGACTAATATTTCATCAAAAATAATTTCATCACTAATAATTTAAATATATTTTTTAAAAAATAATTTATGAATATATATTTTAAATTTATATCTATAATATTTTTTATAAATTAAAAAAATTTAAAATAAAAAATTTACATAATAAATAGATAAATAAATTTTACTATTTTATTATATTAAATTAAAATTATAAAAAAATAAAAATAAAAATAAAAAAGTACATGAAAAAGTCGTCAAGTGTCGGCATCTAAAGAATGAGCTGGAAAAGGAGAGCACTCAAAAGAGCTCAGACCGACCTACTGCTGCCTCATCAGTTGTATCATCTACTCCATTTGCACCATCTACTCCATCATCTAGATTTGGAGCTGTTGATACTCGTTGACATGTGCAGCCAACTCCTGAGCTCACTACTCAGTCTGCTGTCGATCCACGGCAGTCTGTCTTTATACCTCTGTCAGTCGAGTCTCGCACGCAAAATAGATGTAGCTCTAGATGAGCATGAGGGTGAGGGAACAGTGATCCTATACCCTAGAACCCTAACATAACAGGGTCTCATATCAAGCACTTGATCACAGATCTCATCATCTGTGGGTGCGGTCGAGCCCTCAGGGGTAGGCTGGGATCTCATATCTGTCATACAGTCTTAAAAATTAAAGTTATAGCTATTTTAATTTCATAATAAAAATCAGACTGTAAATGAAAAAATAATTATAAAAACTTATAAAAAGCTTCTGGCTCTCCATCATCCACTCTCCTGACCATCACTGGTGGGTGCGCTGGTAGATATTGATCCTACCAGAAAGTTTGCCACTCTCAACATCTCTCTGTAATTTAAGAATTAATTAAAAAAATTTTAAATAACTAAAAAATTATATGCTAATTAAAAATTAAAAATTACCTACCATGTGCTCCATGTGACGAGCGAACGATCTCGAACCCCCACAATGCGGTATAGTCTGTCTCGTCCGATTCACGACGTTCTGGGCACATCTTCTTTGTACAATTACTAGTCAAATTAGTAGATAATAAATTTAATTTAAGAATAAATGATTCAATTATTAAACTCTAAAAAAAAAAGTTTAGATGTGTAACCTGATATACCAAATCTTCGTAATGCCGGCATATGACAGTCCAGTCATCCATAGTGATGCTGTCATAGGGCTGCTGCTGCACTGCCTCCTCCTCATGATCCTGCACCACATGGTACCAATGCTAATGCATGTGATGGCGATAATCTCTAAAATGCAATGATAAATAAATATCCACAGCTCACCTCACATGATCCTCCTCAAAATCAATAATGTCAAATACACCCTGCCAATAACAAATATTAGAAGAATACTATGAAAATTAAATATTTATAATATAATTTATTTTATCTATAAATGGGTGTATAAAATCTCTCTCTGAGTCAGTAGAACGTGACGCCAATCGAAGAGCATCACAGGGGCATAGTTGTGGCATATGATCCCAGCTCAGTCTGTCATAGCTCGCACCATCCCCTTATGGGTTGGGTGTAGCCGGCTGGTATTTCAATATGGAGATGTTGTCCCGGGTGCTCGCATCTCCAATGTTCTAGAGCGAAGTTCTTTGATGGACCTCACCCTCACCTCATTACAGATGAAGACTGGCTGAAACAACAATAAATAAATCATTAGTATGATAGCTATTCAAATAAAAGAATCAAATTTTATTATATAAAAAGTATAATAATACCACTCAGATCCACCTCATTGGGACCCACCTCACTAGGATCTGTCGGTGTAGGATCCTCTGACAATGGAGTCGGTGCGGCAATGGAGATCGGTGAAGGCACCTCAACCTCCGAGATAGACTGTGAATGCAAACATGGTCATCTGTCTTCTGATGCCATATCTAAAATAATTGATATATAAATGAATATAATATTGAATAATAATAATAATAAATAAATTATATTCTAATGAATATAATTATATTACATATCATTATTGTAAAAGAAGATTGAACAAAGAATATAGATCTACTCATCAATATTCATATCTTCCTCGATGTGTAGATCCTCCTCCGAACTATAATAATCAATATATGTGTTGTCTTCTATCTCATCATCATTTATCAACTGATCGTCACCCTCCGACTCATCAAGATTAAATACATGATCAGCTTCAACTTTGTTGGACGGTAGATCACCATATTTGATACATAAATTTTTTAATGTTATTGCTGAAATTATTTAATTATTTGATTAATTATTATTTTTTTACTAACACAATACATATTGCTGTTACTTATTATAACTTAATTATTTTATATATAATTTTATATATTTTTATTTATTATAATTAAATATAAAAAATATTTTTATTTTAAAAAAAAATTTATTGAAATTTTTGATGAAAAAATTTCAATACAGAGTTATTCTTTTTTGATAAATTAAAAATTCATCTTCGAATGCGTGTTCAGAGATGATAGTTAAATTACATTAAGCCATAGATTCTCGTTCAAAAATCGATCTTCATCGAGATCGACTCTTGGATGTCCCGTATTCAAGTTTTTTGAAAAAATAATATCTTATTATTGTTAATAGTTGATATTTTATTTTATTATATGGTATTCAGTAGTTATCTGTTCATTATTCTCTGGGTATATGGTGGATAGGGTACATAGATACCATATTCACATCGTATACTTGGAGAACCATGGAGAGATGCTATCAAAATTTTTACAAAAATGAGATGAAATATCCACTAATACCAATAATAAGATTATTATTTTTTTGAAAGGGATAGGGCCACACCTGTTAGTAATGATTTGAAATGGATAAGATCATACATTTTTATTTCATTAAATTGATGGAAAGATATTTTTTGTGCTACTATTCAGTCTGTATTTTTTAATATGTATTGTTTTGTATAAAGTGATCCGTGTCTGGATCCGAATCGAGATTTTGGCCGAAATTTAGATCGTGATTCAATCCAAAATTTGGATCGAGATTCAAAATACCACTGAATCTTTTTTTGATTGTTAATAATTTTGTGTTTGTTGTTAGATAGATATCAATAAAAATTGAATGAATGCTAGAGGTACTTTTTTGTCTGAATATCAAAAAAGAGTTCAAGATTTTATTGAGTTTGCACGACATAGGGCTGACATTGCTAGTCGGATAAAGTGTCCATGCAAGAGATGTGTCAATATGATATATCATCACATAACACTTGTTGAGGAGTATCTGCTACATTATGGTATAGATAAGAAGTATACTTGTTGGATATGATATGGGGAGGGTGATCTGAATGAAGTGGTGCATGACGATGACGATACTGAAGATGATAGTGATGCTGTTGGACTTGTCGAACATAGTGGTATAAGAGAATTATTAGATAATTTACATCAGAGTGCTTGTTCAAATATATGCATGAGTACTACTGCATCTGAAAGTAATTTTGATCATGAACATAATATCTGGCTTGAGATAGAAGGGACTTTTGAACAGTTTGCAGAGCTTGTAAGAGATGCACAAGTGCCACTCTATCCAAATTGTATAAAATTTTTCAAGTTAGAGTTTTTGATAAAATTACTTCATATTAAAATCGTGAACTGATGGAGTCAGAAGTCATTTGATTAAATTTTGACATTGATTAAAGCAGTTCTTTTCGATGGAGAGAGACTTTCGAAATCATATTCTGAAGCAAAAACATACATGCAGAAATTGGGACTTGGCTATATTCCTATACATGCCTACAAAAATAACTATATATTATTTTATAAGGATAACAAACAAACAACCGAATATCCGAAATATGGTGATCTACCATCCAACAAAGTTGAAGCTGATCATGTATTTAATCTTGATGAGTCGGAGGACGACAATCAGTTGATAAATGATGATGAGATAGAAGACAATACATATATTGATTATTGTGGTTCGGAGGAGGATCTACACATCGAGGAAGATATGAATATTGATGAGTAGATCTATATTGATGAGGATCTACACATCGGAGGAGGGGGACATGTTTCGTGCAAAATGGGGTGGGAGAGGGAAAGAAAATGGGATTTGCGATGGAATTTGATGGGACGTGACTATTAGCGACGTAAATTTTCATCGCTAATAATCAATTTTATTCGTTAATAATTCAAAAAAAAAAATTTGATAAAAAAATTTCATAAAAAAAATAATTTGCGATGAAAAAAAAAGTATTTCATCATTAATAAGACTATTAATGATGGAAAACTATTTTTGTCGCTAATAGTTTTTACCAAAAAAATTACTCCATTTTTTTGTTAAAAAAATTTTTCCATAAAAAAAATTATTTATGATGAAAAGCTTTACGTCGTTAATTAGGTTATTAGCGACAAAAAAATAAATTTTGTTGCTAATAATTCTCATAAAAAAAAATTGCCCCCATTTTTCAAAAAATTATTTACAGTGAAAATAAAATATTTCATTGTTGATTATCTTATTAGCAATGAAAAATAATTTTCATCACTAATAATTTGTTCAAAAAAATAAAAAAATATTTATGATGAAAAATATTCATCGTCAATATCTTATTAGCAATGAAAATTAAAATTTCATCATTAATAATTCTACAAAAAAAAAATCTTCACTAAAAAATTTTTCCATCTTAAAAAATTTTGTAAAAAAATTATTTATGATGAAAACTAAATTTTAGTCATTAATAATCTTATTAGCAACGTAAATATAGTTTTCATCAAAAATAATTTCTACAAAAAAAATTCTCCAATAATAATTTCATAAAAAATTAATTTTAAATTTTTCTCACTAAGAAAATTTTTTATCTAAAAAATTTAACAACAAAAAATGATATTAAAAAAATATTCATGATAAAAAATAAAATATTAATAAAAAATTTATATAAATAGTTAATTTATAATTTTTTTTAAAAAAATTATGTACATAAAAAAATTATGTACGCAAAAAAATTATGTAATCATGTACCGTCAGATGAGAAGTGTTTTCCTACTGATACGTGGCAGATGTTAACTAACAATCAAATATAATTTATAATTAAAAATATTCAACTAATTAGATTTACTTTTTTGGTGGCAAACACTGCTATGAGTTGATCGAAAGGTTTGAACGGACATCCAAACTCAAATTTAATCTGCGAGCAGCTAAGACTCTTAAGATCTGATGCAAAAGGAGCATAGTAAAAAGGATAATACCTGCCCAAGTGTATGTCAATCTTAGGATAAATCTTGAACTAGATAGCAATAATAAGAGTTTAGCTAATTCGAAAGTATCTGTGACAAACAATCATCGCATACCAATTAAGATCATCAATGCATTCTTGAAAAATAATACTGAAGGACCCAGCAAAGGCCTTCCGCATACAGTTTAGAAGTATATGACACAATTTGATCCATCGAACGGTTGATAAAGTTTTGTTCGTTATATAATTGAAAGTTAATAAAGTTTTATTCTTTATAAGTTCAAGTACCATGTGAATAACTTTTTTGTGGATCATATTTTAATGTATAAAGATCCAGTATTATCTCCTTTCTATGTTCTTGGGTAGATACAAGGTCTTTGTACTTTGTGACCTATGGTCAGTCCATAGAATCAATAACCTATGCAAAATTGAGCAATGAGATAGATTCAGAGAAACTTAGAGATGAAAAGTATTATTGCAAATAATGATCAACTTTTTATTTTTTTCATCATAAATAATTGACTATTTATAATGAAAAATATATTTTCATCATAAACACTAAGTTATTTACGTGCAATATTTTTATCGTAAATAATTTATAATTTTTATAATTTTTTTATTTTTTTATTTTTTTAGAAATATTAACAACAAAAATAGTTTCATCACAAATAATTGACTATTTACAATGAAAAAAATTTTTTACCACTAATACTCTGTAGTTTTTGAATTTTTAAATTTTTTTAATTTTTTATCTATTAGTGATGAAAAATTTTTATCATAAATAATAGGTATTTACGATGAAAAGCTACTTTCCATCATAAACATTAGATTATTTATGACGTAATATTTTCATCATAAATAATCTATAATTTTTAATTTTTTTATTTTTTTTAAATATTAGTGATGAAATTTTTTCATCGTAAATAGTAGATTATTTTTGATGAAAAATAGAATTTCATTGTAAATACTCAAATATTTATGATGTAATATTTTCATCATTAATAATCTGTAGTTTGTGAATTTTTAAATTTTTTTGATATTTTCTATCTATTAGCGATAAATAATTTTCATCATAAATATATAGGTATTTATGATAAAAATTATTTTTCATCACCAAAACTTAAATATTTGTGATGTAATATTTTTATCACAAATAATTTTTTAAATATTAGTGATGAATATTTTTAGAAATTTTATCACAAATAATTTTTATCATAAATATTTTTAAAAATTTTTATTTTTTTTAAATATTAGCGATGAAAATTTTTCATCATAAATATTGGATTATTGGTAATGAAAGTTTAGTTTTCATCATGAATACTCATTATTTATGATGTAATATTTTTATCGCAAATAATATATAATTTTTGAATTTTTAAATTTTTTTATTTTTTTTAAATATTAATGATGAAAACTTTTCATCCTAAATAACATGTATTTGTGACGAAAAATGTGTGTTCGTCGTAAATAATAAGATGATTTATGATGAAAATATTTTTATTACTAATATTTTAAAATATAAAATTAAAATAAATATTTTTTTTTATTTATGATGATTATTTTTATCATAAATAATAGGTATTTACAATAAAATTTTTTTCATCACAAATGTGGAGCTATTTGTGATGAAAAATAATTTTTATCGTAAATATTTTATGATTAGTGATGAAAATAATTTTTCATCGTAAATATCTTTATTTACGATAAAAATATTTTCATCGTAAATAAATTTATCACAAAAATTTTCTTTTCTTATAGTGATAGTAGATGTGATTTACATGTTCTTAATTTCAGATTTTGCATACTTGATTTCAGATTTATGCATGTCATAGATCCAGACTAGGGTAGTTAGTAGATTAGATCTGATTGCATACTAGATTAAAGGATTTAATCTGGATTTTTTACTATCATAGTTTTAAAATATTTTGAAATTCATGCATGTAGCTGCTGTGAAATCTAACAAAGACAACTTCAATGCTTTTTTGATATTTTTAAGCTTTCAGCATTTTGTATTTCTTAACTTTACTCTATAGAAAGCAAATTTAAAATTATTTGTAACTTCTTAAATATTTTGTTATAATCAAAATTAATCCTTTGGAGTCAACAACCTTTCATATGAATTTCATATTCCTTTGATAAGAGTTTCCTAAAAGCAAAATATTTCTTTTTAACTTTGGAACATAACAAATGGCATAAATAAGCGTATGTCCCCCATATTTCAAGCAACTTAAAAGGGTACATTTGCCTTTAATTTGAATATTTGAAGAGCCTTTAAAAGTAACACTACTGCCAACCTTCTTATCTAACTCCACAAACTTGCTTTTGCCTCCACACGTATGATTACTTGCACCATTCTCAAGGTACCACAAACTTGTTTCTTCTTTGTCATTTTCTTTGAGTGATGGCAATAATATGGGCTCTTCCACTTCTTCCACCAACAAGGTTTGCGTTCTGTTCAAAATTAAAAGTATTGTGACATTCCCCCAAATAATGATTATACTTATGGCAATTGTAACATTTTGCTTGAGACTTGTCATATCTTCTCTCATTTGTTCTTGAATTATTTCTTCTTTTTCTTCCTCTTCCTCTTGATGAGTTTTGGCTTCTATCTTCATTGGATGGGTTATTGATGCAGGATGGGCATGCAGATGAAGATGCAACTAACTTCTTCTTTCTTTCCAGCAATCAAATAATAAATAGTAGTAAATCTAACAAGATCTAAACTTTCCAGAAAGAAAAGCATTGATTAAAATAGGTGGATCTTCCTAGCATGTATAGCTATCTCTTTAATTTTAAGAATCTAAGATCGAAGGCAATTAAGAAATTTTCTTTTTGATTAGGCTTTGCAATTTAGATTCAGCTCTAAAAAAATTCAAGAAGATAAATTTTACTTATCAACAATAATGATTTTCTCAATAGATCTATGAAGATTCAGCTCAAATGATTGATCGATTCGACCTTAGAGAAGCTAGGTTGCTGCAGACAATTGTGATTCTAATTTATAGTAAAATTTCGCGAATCCAGAATTAAAGCACCTTCAAGCATTACTTCGGATCGGTGTCTCGAATAGTAGATGGCATATAGAGAGGTGGTAGTTTTTTTGATCTTGGCACAAGGATGAGTTCAAGCACAAAGAGAAAAACTCAGAAGAAGAGAGAAAAAAACCAAGAGGAGAAAGAGGATCTTTAGATTGGAGAAGAAAGCAATAGCTCTAATTTTTTTTTTATTTCATTCTTTTTTCAGTCTAAAGCCTTGTGGGCTTTTATAGACTGAATAAATCCAATTCAACAGTTTAATTTCAAACCTAGATAAGATAACAAACTTTTGACTTCAAATCTAGGGACTTATCTAAAAGAAACATGATGAACTAAAATAATATAAAATAATTTTAAAAATAAATAAAAAATTATTCAAATCTACATGTCGGCTTCAGGTTGCTAATCTACGTCATCTTCATTGATAGACCTAGAATTTGAACTTGGATGCGGTTCCTTGATTTGGGTGAAGCCAACACAGTTTCTCCTTCTTTCAGTCTTCTTCATGGCGCAGGCTAGAGAATTGGGACTCTCCTTTGGGCGACATCAGGAGTCCATCAAGACTCCAACTCGGATAGTGACGCACTGCAAAGGTGGTATCCAAATAGCTTATATGGCAATTTGAAATAGTAGCTCCTAACATACTAAAAATAACAACTTATTAAAGTATGAGAACTCTTATTGATGTAGTTAGGCCTAGCTTAGTCAAACCAAATAGTGGTTTGCTTACTAGTATCTGCACCAGTTATGACCACCCTTTTCTCCTCTTCCTCGACCATGACCACATCCACATGCATGTCCTTGAGTTGTTCTACATCATGCACATGCTTTTCCCCTATTTTGTTGAGAGAGCTTTTTTTGCAAAACATATGTTCAATCATTTCATGTGCTTGTGTTTGTCAACCTCTCTTCATAGGCTCATAATGACCCACTTAATTGATCCATTGTCATTGACTCTAAGTCCTTGGATGCCTCAATAGCCACCACAACATGTTCAAACTTTGAATACAATGGTCTAATCACATGAATATCTTGCACATTTTGACCATTTGTTTTCATTTGGTTGATAATTTCCAAAACTATGGTGAAATAATTGGAAATGGATTTGGACTTCTTTAAGTGGAGTGCTTCAAACTCGGCTCTAAGGATTTGGAGATGAACTTTTTTCCCATTTCATATTCCCTTGTGAGAATTTTGAAGTGGTTGCACCAATCACCTTCTCAAACATGTCATCAGATCCTTCTTTCCTATTCCTCTCTAAGGCACCTTTTGGGCTAGATTTAATAATACTTTTTTTTTATGCTCTTTATAGCCTTTGTCGATAATTTTCTATGCTCCTTGTGATCCAAGGATGGCCTTCAGTCAAATTGACCAATCCTCAAAGTTGTATTAGAGTAGAAGTCCACATTTTGTCGTAGCCATCTTCTCCCCCAAATCTTGCAAAGCTTTGATACCACCTTGTTGGAAATTTGGTGGGCTCACACACACATAAAAGGAGGAGGATACTACACTTCACTAATGAAATTTTAATTCCACTTAATACAAATGATTTGGTATAATATGGTATTTAGAATGCTCCAAAATGCTTCTAGCGGAACTTTACATTCATGAAACAAATGCTTGAATTTCCTGACATTCATGACTATTTAATTCCCCATACATGTATGAATGTGAAAGGTGAAGAGATGATCAAGACTCCAAACTTCATGAACCTGATCATTATAAAATTGCAGTTTATATTCCAACAGGAAAACCCATCAAAACAAAAGAAAGAAACATGAAGCATCCAATAATCAAAGAGGCGATCAACCCTCCATGGTGGCTTCTCTTTATTACGGCCATCACGTTTGATAATAGCTAAGGGCAGAATAATAGGTTTGCATGAAGCTGAGAATGAGGAGAACAGCAGCAGCCACCACCGAGATGGTCACCCATGGATTGGAGAAATAATTGAGCTTTAGATCAGCATACCACCTATTCCATTTGCTGGTGTGATATCTATTCACGTCATCAATTAGGCTTTTTAAATATATCGACCTAATTTTGGCCCTCGGACTCAACTTGCTGAAGAAAAAGGTCGCATCCTTGCTGGTGGGTAACCTGTTCAACAAGATCCCACTCCTTTCAAGCAGACTCGCATCACTTTCTTTGTTTATCAGGCAGTTCATGAATGCAGCATAGGTTGTGACATGACGTTCGATCAGGAGGCGGTAACACTGCTCAAAGGCGATGAGATTATGGAGGATTGTTTGGGTGCCATCATTAATTTCCAAGAACGGGATCTTCATCACCCCGTTGCGGAAACTTATGTCCAAGATGCTGCCTGAATGTTTCTTGAACGTCACAGCAGACCCATCCTGGAGCTCTGTCGCGCTAGGAACAACAGTTGGAGTGCGGAAAATGAAATCTATTATGTTCTGTTTGGCTACATTTATGGGCTCGAACCTAGTAGGACACAAGGACAAGCGAAATAGGTGCAACAAATGGAGGACTTGCTCAGGAAGAATAGGGGGATCCAAATCCCCAATCATACCGGTCTGATCAAGGGATCGGAGGGCATAATGAATGAAAGTGCCAGTGTAAGGCTCAGCGAATCTCCCGGCAAAATTCCTGAGTGCTTGTTTCCCACCGATCCCATTGTACAGTTGGACTAAGACGAAGAAAGGGATCTGGTTCTCGAGCATCAGCAAGTCAAGCATGATTTGGTCTGATGGCCATTTCGGATCGAACGTAAGGGAATCCATAGCTTTGAAAGCCATAAAAATGAAGCAGCCATCGAGCAGCAGCATCTCTAAAAAGCTTCGGCTGTCCATGGACACGTCTTCTGAGTAGTAGCTGCGAGCCTCTTGCTCCCTCGACGTCATATCAAGGAGCCATTTTTGGAGCTCGAGTGAATGCTGGGAGATGAAGTAATTTACGCACCCCCTCTTGACTTCGTCCTTGATCAGCAGCTCGGAATGGCCCCTGTGGTAGGGGCCGATGGCGACCACCTTCGGCTGGTAATGCTCGGGGCTTTGTACCAAGAAGCTTGTGGGGACCCTGAAGATGCTGGGATTGGTGGTCGATTCTTCCCTTGCCCGCTCCTGATTTTCCCAAGGTGGCGTCCAGAAAGTGGCCGCCCGGATGTTGCCCTGAATGTCTTCGATCCATGCGGTCTCTGAGTTGTTACCGACCATTGCGGCATTTGAGCTATCAAGGTTCCTTCATTGATCTTGCAATAATTGTTGATGGAGGACAGGTTATTGCAAGGTTCCAAGACGAATAAATGATTCTGGTTCTTGATCAGAGCCAGCAAAATGAAAACAAAGGCTTCGAAGATGCAAACGAATCTACTTGTTTTGGAATGTAGCACCTGCTCTACAGTCGCATGCGAATCTACACCTCACTTGCGATACAAACAAATCTATTTTATTCTACCCGCTAGGGCACATATGACAAGGAATTAGAAAATAAAAACCTGCAGAAGTTGTTTGCAACTATTTTGGCACCTCCCCAAAGCAAAGGTTCAAAATAGGAGCCAATCCAAATCATGGCATCTCACCAAATTATATCATGTGTGATGTCTCTCCCAATCCATGGTGGATTTTGTTGGTTTCTGTGTGTGTGCGTGTGTGTGTGTGTATATATATATATATATATATATATATATATATATAAACCTGTCGAGTTCCAGATCTCAAAGCACTCCAGCTCCATCATTAATCCATCTACACTGATCTCAAAGCGCTTCTTGATGGTGTATGTTAAATTTTGATGATTTGCTGTTGCCTAACGACATGAAAACAATTTTAAACGCTGAGTTTGGAATTCGGCAGGGCAGCCTTAACACAACTATGGCCCATGAATGGCCCTGGAACACTAATGATTCGTTTTCCCATCTTGGATCTGTTATAGAAAAGAAGAAATAAACAGATTTAAAAAAAAAAAAATTAACATAATTAGAGCTGGTTAAATGAAGCAGAAAGGTACTTGGAAGGCTTTTAAGCAATTTATACGTGTCTTGCTAGCTTGAGGGATATTTTGTGAAAAAGCTGCGAGGCCTAGAATGTTGTATGAACACTGCATGATTAATTGGGTGCAATCATACAAGACAAAAATATCAGGGGGCTGATGTTGAGATAGCTCTGTACAATAGTATTCTAGTTGCATTGGTTTCTTTAATCTCAGTCAGGGGTGACACCTCTAGATTTTATGCATGTTTTAGATGTATATCTTGATCAGCTGCACATGGTAGAACCAATGGATATGGTCATTCTGGCTCATGGACATTGGAGAAGTTGAGCCGACCCTATGGGTTCCACCATGTGGTTCCAAGCACTCTATAATTATAATTTTTATGCTTACCTTTCTTAGAGGATTTGCAGGGGCTGTAATACTATTATGGTCTTAAACAGAAGTTCTTGGAGACTATGTTCACATATATAGGTGAACTACTGTCACAACATGAAGGCTCAAAGTTTGTTTGATTTATAACAATATTATCTGAATTACGAAAAAAATAAAGTATTGAGTTATTCCTCTATTTCTTTTTTACAATTAAATAATTTTAATTGTGAGTTATTCCCTTGCTCTAGAAAGACTAAATTATTCATAAGTTCTATGATGCACTCATGAACTATTTGCGACTAAAATCTATCAATTAATTTTCATAAAAATATACTTTAAATTTATTAAAAGGAAAAAAATTTAGATCTATAAATTGGAATCTGGTAATGCCATATGTTGCTCATAATGTTAGTCATTCATGTCACTTTTATAATTCTAGTTTTGTATGAAAAATTTATATGTAGATATACCATTTATTTTATATACCTTTTTGTTCAAGTTTAGTCATTTAAATTTTGCCAAATTTTTAATAAATTCTTTGAAATTTATGCTAGAAAATCATGTCTTTGCCTCAAGTTTTGTGGAACAGTTCCTTCGGTTGTATTTTGCAAAATCTACGTCCCTTCAAAATTAGTACTTGCTTTTTTTTTTTTCCTACAACATCTTAGTAAAAGCCGGCAATTAACAAAAGAGAACAAGGCCAAAGAAAAAAAAAGCACCTCAACCAAAGAAGCGAAACGAATTCGAATATGAAGTCGGCTCACATTCTACTGACCGTGGAAGGCTTATCCAGAAAAGTAGTCAGGGTTTGGGAATGGTTTTCAAGTAATGTTTGGTCAAAAGAACACAATAAGAGATGGAACATTATCCACTGAGCCTAAAGATGGCTTTGCTAAGGTAATACTATGAACAAATTTGGGCTCATATAATAACATTTGATGTGAGTGCCCAGAAGATAGCCCCATCGCTATGATCATGAAATTTACATGATCAGATTATATAATGATGCTAAGAAATGAGAGCATGTGTGCTCAAAATGAGAGAAAGACTTGCATTAACTAGGTGATTTCTTTACTGACTTGCTAAATCGTATTAGGAAATAATTATTGCATAAAAATAGTAATCAAAGTGGTATACAATATATATTTACCTTTCACATTTAATCAAGCCAAGTTCAAATCAACTAGTGTAATTTTAGTTTGACTTGACTATGAATCCAAGCTAAAACCGTGCCAAACATGAGTTAGTATGTGGACAACTTGCCCAATTTGACAATCCTGGCTGCCATGAAAATAATGGCAAAATTCATTTATGGGCCAAAATCCAAGATGTCCCATATTTATCAATATTTTTTCGGTTCCATCTATATGAATCAAATGATGAAAAAGGTTGAGTCATAGATATCTCGATACTCTAATTCAACATTCCATTTGATATGGCATTAATGGGAAAGCTTATAAGTGAAAACGACATTATTTGAATATTCAAAGTGAAATTTTTTATGTAAGACATACCATATATTTTATGCTCTATGATTCATTCTTCTATTTGGATACATATATATAACTAGGACATTAAAATTTTGCTTTATGTATATGACCCTCTTTATAAAAAACTAAAACTTAAAACCCCAAAATAGATTTGAAAAATTAGGATATCAAATTGATGGCAACATTCCATCTATTTTTATGTAACCTAAGCTTGCTTTAGGGATGAAAATAGGTGTGATAATATCTGATCCTATCCAATTCCATACCTAGTTCAAATCAAATTTGGATAAAAATTTTGGTATCCAATGAGGTCCAAATAGCCACCCATAAATTTTGCCAGTTCTAGATTATTCAAATAAAAATTCTGGTATCCTATTGAGTCTAGATGCCTACCTCTAAATTTTACCAAATCTAGACCTAGATTTAAAGTTTTCTCAAATCTAGAAAATTTAAATAAAAAATTATCTCTAAATAATTTTGTTCCCATAACAATTTAATTGGACTAGTGACTCAAATACTTGGAAGGATTGGATTCCATGCAAGTTTAGTTATCATGTCTTGAACATTTACCCCACTACCTATGCATCGTGTGCATTTATTCTAGATAGTACATTTCACATTTTTTCATTATGATGATGTCATTTATGCTAAATTTTATTATTAAAATTTTCTCAAATCTGATCTATATACAAATAATATTTAGCTTATATCTATATTCAAATAGAAAAAATGAATATAAATAACATTTGGCATCCATATTCATTTAGAATAATATAGATAAACTTGATATCCAATTCATATCTATATTTATTTAGAATAAATATGAATACTGTTGCTACTTCTCTTCGGCTTGGTCGAAGTGATGGAATAGCTGAAGTAACTTGACTGAACGACTCGGATCGAGGGCTGCACATTGCTTGAGCAGGCAGACATTGGTCGAACCCAAGCACCTGCAAAGAAAAGCCATACGTTGGAGGATAAGATGGGGGTTCTCTCATAGAAAACCCCCCTACGGTCAAGTCAATGGTAGTCGAAGAGAGAGAACAATCAAGAAAAAAGATGGAAATGAGAGTCCCTAATTAAGAGAGAAGAAGAATCTCTCTGTCTTTCCCTATGTCTCTCTTTTTGCAAGGGAGAGCTTGCCAGGCCGTTAGCGCCCGACGGTGTCAGCGTCGTGGCTATCAAAGCCATAATGGTGTATATTGCTAGAGTCAGAGTAGTGAATATCAAAGCCAAAGGAGTAGATGTCAACAAGCTGCCATGGGGTCTCCCACCCACATCTAGAGGAATCGTGGGTCTACGTAGCAGAATACCGACCTAGCGAGATCCATTTGCTATATGCTCCTAACAGCATCTGATCTAGGGGATGGCTTGTAGGGAGCTAGGGTGGAAGTGATATGGGATTGGTGAAAATCTGACGATGTAGGCATCGTCGCATTGTTGATCTTATACAGTGATCGACTAAGGGCCAATGTCTGTGACTCTGTTCAGATCATATGATGTTACTTAGATTATGTGCTTTGAACCACCAGGTCATGATGCCACGTGTCCATCATGCCTTCGAAAATTGGACACATCAATAGAGGACCAATTATGGTATAATACTTTGCCCCCAACTTTCTAATATAAAGTACTTCGCATTGTAAAGTAGATCTTCTTTTGGATTTCGAAGTCATGCATCGGAGTGAGTGTCAATGCAACTGTAAGACTTCATTGATGTAATATAAGTAGTCAGAAACTACCGTGTACTGGTACTGAGGTGATTAAAATCATGCGATGACTTGGATTGGCGATGACTTGTGTCGGGCTTCTATCGAAGTGACTCTTCAATTGGTGTCTATGATCATTGGGCACTCCTGGGTCAGACCACCTTTCGATGCTTGATGTGGTCTCTTCGGTGGCCTTCGGTTAGCACTTTGATGATGACTACAAAACTTGTAGCAATTAAGCCTCATCCAATGTAAAGCTGGCATTTGATGAGTCAACTATTGTAAGAGATCTTGCTGTAAAGTAGATGATGGCAGAGTCTAAACTGCTTGGATGTTCTCTGATGTCGAAATGTGGTTCGATAGGTTCTAATTTTCTTATCTTTGGGCTGCTACTCTGAAATTGATGGATGTCCTTCTAAGTCCTGAATCATTGATGGCTAGGAATGGTGATCGTACTTATAGATCTTCTTCTTTTGCTGTAATGAACTTTATCCAGTTGAAGTTATCTTGTAATGAAAACTTTCATCTTAATAAAATGCTCCTTCATTCTCTTTTTGTATCTTATGTGTAATCCTGATGTTGTGACAAAAGGCTTTTTGAGCCATCATCTACTATCGATCCGAAGTTGTCTTTGATTTTGCCTAACTTATCTATGGATAAGAAGTTGTGTGAGGTCTTTAGAGATCTTTAACATTATTTCGATAACCATACTCAGTTTGGCCGAACCTTACGATCAGACTTTTCAATAAAAGGGATAAGCTTATTGATGATGAAGGTATAAGAAGTTGCATCGCTTACTGGTAGTTTAACTGAAGTCTTTCAAAATCTCAAGTCCATGGAGGCTAGATGCTACTGAAAGTTGTCAATGCATCGGCTCCAGTTTTGATTATTTTCATTAGCTGACATGACACTTCCCAGTTCGGAGTTCATCCATCATGTTCGATGGATTTGGATGCTTCAGCTCATCCGACCATAGGATTTTTGGGTTAAGAGGTGTTGGCTTTGGTGTGAGCACTGTAGTGATTAGTCACTCATTGTAGGTGCAATGCCATCACATCCCGAGCTCTTGTCCCGATGACTTGTCTTGTGAGGGGTGCTTGGCTTCGACCCATTTGTTAATGTGGTCAATCATCATGATTGGGGTTTCCCTCATCCCAATGTCATCAAGGATGCTCGCAGCCATAGAACAAAATCTCTCACATCCTTTAGCACCGAATACGGATGGTCTTCAAGCTCATTGTTTGATTCACCACACTTTCTCCCCCCCCCCCAAATGCTAGTAGGTACCAAGATTGTATCTACGGAACCAACCATCGGGTTGTCACCGGGTTATCCTCCACATTGATGGTCTTTCGATGTGGATTCTTCGTGGAGCTCCCATTTTGATACGTTGCCCCCATCAAACAAGATCTCCAATCCTACCCTTCAGCTGATGGCACTCCTAGGTATTGTGGTTGCAATTGGGATGGGTGTGGTGGTATTCTTGATCTCTCCAATTTGTGGGTGCTCTCATCTATGGAGGCCAATGGGTGAAGCTTTGCTCTCGGTATCCATGAGGGTCTATGCACATGAAGCAGAGAGAGATACGGTCATTGGAACGATGCAGAGGATTCTTCCCCCTTTATTTTTGGGGATAATTTTCTCCTCCTTTCAAGGCTCCACAATCGTTGTCACATGACCATTTTTTGGTCCCCGTTCTTCCTCCCTTCCACTTCCTGATGATGGGTTTTATCTTCCTCAGACTAAGCATATTTTCTGGCTTAGGCTAAGAGGTCAGCGTAATCCCTCGAAGAGTCTTTATTGAGAGAGAAAATCAAGCGCTCAACCTTGAGTCCTCATTCCATCATCCAGGTGGTGGCAGACTCCCTAAACTTTTGGACTTCAATTGCGGCTGTATTAGAACATACCATGGAGTCTCTTAACAGCTCGTCTTCTCTTTGCTTAATAAAATAGAGGCTGTCAATTGTTCTTCGGCTATCGAAGTGCATAATAAACTATTTTTCTAGCTGCTCAAAGAAGTAAGTAGATCCTTGTGGAATGCTAAAGAACCAAACTCTTATGCTTCTCCTAAGAGTCACCAGGAAAGCTTGGCAGAGGAGGATGTCAGATGCCCCAAACAGCATCATGAGGGCTCTATAACCCTCTAGGTGGTTGAGCAGATTGATCCCGCCATCGTACGGCCTGACTTGTGGCATCTTGAACTGATGCGGAATTGGTTTGCTCAGTATCTTTCAAGAAAATGGTGGCTAGGTTTTGAAGTTGAGGCCATCATTCTATTGATGGTTAGCTCCTGGAGTTCATCGATTTTGATGTTCTAGTTCTCGAACCTTTCTCTCGAGTTCATCTTCTCATGAGGAGTGGTGTCGGTGTAGGCTCGAGGTGGAGTCTTTTTTGGAGGGCTTTGGCGACCGTTGCCATCGATCAACTCTTCTCGAGATCCAAGAGCATTGGGGTGAGCGACGTGGAGCCAGTTTTACTGATCATGACCATTAGTGAGAGGCTTGAGTCATGTCCAAATACTGGTGCCCTCATTTTGACCCATCTATATAGGCCCTGTGGCTATGCTAAGATAGAACCATTAGTGGAGCTTGGGTCCTTACTGCGTTGTGTCACAGTTGTTGTACAGCAGCTATGAGAGCTTGGGCTTGCTTCATCAGTGCGTTGGTGGAATCTGACCAGAGAGGTTGGTCTCCAACATCCCGCACATCAAGTGCACTATGTAGGGAAGGTTCCCGGTAGGACTTTATTTGCACCATCTTTTTCGAGAAATGTGATTATGCTATCCTTTCTCTAGCACCAATCTATTGTTGCTCTTCTCAGACTGAGTCGAAGTGGTGAAATGGCTAGAATAACTTGGTTGGACAACTCATATCAAAGATTGTACATCCCTTGAGTAGGCATGTACTAATTAGATCCGAGAATCTGCAAAGAAAGTCCACATGCCAAAGAACAAGATGGGGGTTCTCCAGTGGGGGACCCTCCGATGGTCAAATCAGTATCAATCAGAGGGAGAGAACAGTAGAGAGAAGATGAAAATGAGAATCCCCATTTGAGAAAGAAGAGGAATCTCCCTATCTTTCCATGTGTCTCCCCTTTTGCAGGGGAAAGCTTGCCACACTGTTAGCACTCGTCGATGTCGGGGTCATGACTGTTAGAGCCATAATGATGCATGCCGACAGAGTCAGAATAGTGATTGTCAGAGCTAAGTGAGCGGTTGTCAGCACGCTGCCATGGGGCTTGCCACCCAAGTCTAGAGGGACCGTGGGTTTGCGTAGTAGAATGCCGACCTAGCGAGATCCGTTTGCTAGGTGCTAGCTTGAGAGCATCCGATCTGAGGGATGGATTGTAGAGAGCTGGGATGGAAGTGGTATAGGATTAGTGGAAATCCGATTGACGTAGGCATCACCGCATTACCGATCTCGTGCGGTAATCGGCTAGGTGCCGATATATGTGACTCTATTCAGATAACATGATGTTGCTTAGGTCACGTGCTTTGAACCATCAGATCATGATGCCACGTATCCACCACATCTTAAAAAATTGGACACATCAGCAGAGGACCAAATATGATATAACAAATACTAATTTTAGTATCCATTTAATATCTATATCCGATATTATATTTGCTAAAATATATGGATATGTTGGTATTATATCTATATATCCAATCTTTTTCCAAACCTAAATATGCTTTGTCCTTTTCATCATTTACACATTCTTAACATTGCTATATTGAAATCATCCTAAATATTTATGTTTCCAAAATCATCTAATAGCACCAACGTTTTGCAGTCAACCTAAGATATATTTAGGTACAAGCATCCAAAGTTTTCCAAAAAGCACCAGAGTCATAAAGTATTCCATATTGAAGGAAGGTAGCCGCAGCCAGCTAATTCATGAATTTTATCCATAGAACTAAATAAATAAAATATTTGAGGTTGAGCTCTTCTAGAATTTTCTATTTACAATGTGCTCGTGACCACTACTAAAGTTTCTTAATTAGTGTGCCACAAAGACTTAGCTATAAAAGCTTTTTTTTTATTTACTATATTTATTAAATTGCTGTATTGAAATTCAAAAATAATCAAAAAAAAAATATGCAAGCATCACGAAAGCCCAATACGAATGATCTTAACATTAACGATAGGAATTTCTGTGCATATACTCTTGTATAGAGTTTTTTATTCACTCTGTGGACATTGATCTTAAGGATGCAGGTGCTAGTAACGAGAGTTTCTACTCAACTATTATTAAAATTTATTGTTTAATATAAAATAAAAATTTGGTAATTTATTTAGTTGTTATATTACATTCAAAAAAAGTTAGAGGAAAAAAAAAATTGCATTTTGTTATAAGGGGCAAATAATAACAATGCTAGTAATAGGTAATGGGAGTTTTTGTATGGAGGCTCATCTTGTAAAGATGTTTCTATATTCTGTATGCCTGCTAGAGTTAATGATGAGCATTTCTGCTTGGCCATCATTATAATCTATTACTTAATGTGTAATGGAAAGTTGATTAAGGAATCCTTTAGTCATTGTAGTTTGTTATATTACTATTGCATTATACGATCTGGCATATCGCACGGGTTATATGCTAGTTCAATGATTGAAAATTGAACATGCATCATAATAAGGCAGCAACAATTCCTTGGATGTTCACCAATGGCCTGTATTATTATCAAGCATACAACGATAATTCTATTGGTTTAACTTAGGGAGAAAAAGGAAAAAGGTATCGATATAGAACAAAATATTATTTAGCCTTGATATAGCATATAATTTAGTCTTCCTATCATTGATAGACACATGGCAAATAATTTTATAAATGTTTGAATTCTCGGCAATTACATTTTTGCAATTAAGAGAAATCTAGAAACCAAAGGATGATTATGGCAGATTTAAATCCAAATAACGAAAGGAGGTGATGGCTTATAAGGAGAGAGTTATATCTCATCTCTTGATTTCCACCTCTAACTATAATGGATTCTTGCTCCAAATCTTTATAAATAGGGCCAAAGGATCCTACAAGGATAGGCTCTGAGAGGGAGAGACTCCCACAACTCAAATCTCTCATGATGAGAGGCTCACAAACCCTTATCAATCATTCTATTTTCTTTCTTTCTTGCAGGTCTATAGGTCATAAGAAGGCTAAGATCATTAAAAGGCCGCCCTCACAAAAGTTGACTACTAAAGGCCGATCTCTCAAAAGTTGACCTTCAAAAGCTAAACTCCCAAAACCTAACCTCCAAAGACAGACCTCCTGAAGACCGATCTCCCAAAGCCAACCTCTTAAAAGCTGACATCCTGAAAGGCAACCTTGCAAAGACAACCTCCAAAGGCTAAGCTCTTGAAGCTGACCTCTCAAAAGCTGACCTTCAAAGGCTGACCTCCAGAATTCGAGCTCCTGAAGGCGAAGCTCTTGAAGCCAATCTCCCAAAAACTGACCTTCTAAAAATTGACCTATAAAGGCCAATCTCCTAAAATCAAGCTCTTAAAGACTGAAATCTCAAGTCGACCTCTTAAAGGCCAACCTCCTGAAGGTTGAGCTCCCAAGCCGACCTCTTAAAGGTCGACTTGCAAAGGCCGACCTCTCGAAGCTGATCTCCTGAAGGCCGAGCTTCCAAAGTTGATCTCTTAAAAATTGATCTCCAAAAACTGACCTTTTGAAGGCGAGCTTCCGAAGCCGATCTCCTAATGACCAAGCTCCCAAAGCCGACCTCTTAAAAGCTGACCTCTAAAGGACAACATTTCAAAGCCGAGCTTCCGGAGGCAGGTGAAGCAAACTAACTAGAACAGGATAATACGACTCTAATCACGTATTACTATTATTCCAAAGCTGGATCTGATTTAGATATCGGAGGGCCCGGTCGAAACAAATCTGGCAAGCTTTTCCATTCTTTTATGTGTAGATCTGTGACTCTAAGATAGATAGTATTCCACTATTGTATATCAAAAAGCGCCCTTCAAATGGTTCTGACTAGGATGGATTATGGCAGCAACAAGCCTCAAGTTGCATGTGCTTTGGGTTCGAACTGCAGCACATAGAAGGCAAAAAATGTCCTCCAAGAAGAGATAGGTCGACGTGAATTTACAAGACTTAGTCCAGTTGCTCAATTGGAAACAACTCAAAAATCCAAGAAGGGAGATGTCAATGTCAATGCAAAGGGTGTGGCTTATAGCACAGTTAAGGAATGGTGCAAGATTGCACTTGGATGCAGTCACGCGGATGCAAAATAGTCAAGCACAGTTTAAATCACATGGTTTGATGCAATTTTTAGATCAATTAAAACCCACAAGTAGTTAGATTACAAGTTTCACCAAACATCATGTGCTTTTGAGGAGCTTTGTTAGATAGAATCTTGGTAACAGGAATTTTCTATTTAAAATATAACACCTTCTCTTAAATCCTGATAAAAAAATTAATCTTTACGCATATGCATCTACACCCTCACTTGCGATACAAACAAATCTGCTTGTTTTGTTCTAAGCAAGCAGAGCACATTTTACGAGGAATTAGAAAATAAAAATCCGCAGAAGTAGTTTGGACCAAAGGTTGAAAATAGGAATAATTGTTGACGGAAAACAATTTATTGCAACAATTCCTAGACGATAAAGGAATCTGGTTCTGCAAATGTTCATGCGTGATGTCTCCCCCAATCCACGGTGGATTTCGTCGGTTTCCGTACTATATATATATATATAAACCTGCCAAGTTCCATCAGCTTGTATAGTAATCAAACATTTATTAAACCATTTAGAAAACCGGATACAAACAAGTAACTATATCCATCCAATTCCTCGTATTAAAGAAAGGACTCGGTGACCGCTCCAAAGACTTATTTCTAGACCGGATATTTAAAACAATAGCAAACCATCAACTGATCCACGGCATTGGCACAAGGAAGCTCACTGATTTTTTTCAGAATCTTCAATTTGCAGATGAGATACTTATCTTTTACAGTGCTCACAGAAGGCATATTAACTCCTTAAAGTTTATCCTCCACTCTTTGAGCTATTATCGGGCTAAAATCAATTTTGACAATTGTACAGTTCTAGTCATCGGCATTAAACAATCACACAGGGACCAAATAGCAACTATCTTAGGAAGTAAGATTGCAGACTACCCATTTACATACCTAAGAATGTCATTATGCTTCGAAAAACCTAGAATGAATGATTGGACACTGCTTATAAAGAAGATCATGAAGAAACTAGCTGGATGGAAAGCCAAATTACTCTCAAAAGCTAGAAGAGCATTGTTACTTAATGCTGTCATCTCACTAACCATGGTGTTCTGGATGTCAAATTTCATCATACCAATGGAAATTATCAAAAGGATTGGTAGGGCTTGTAGAGCACTCTTATGAAGTGGGGAGGAAAAAAGCTAGACAGAAAAGAGCCTATTAAACTGGTACATTGTCTGCCCGTCCAAAGGAGGTTGGAGGAATGGGAATTACCAATCTCAAAATACTAAATCAGGTATTATTCTATAAATGGTGGTAGAACCTATTCTCCAGTGTAAAAAAACCCTAGAGTGTGTTGATCAAAACAGGATATTATAGTAATCAATCAGTCTCACTGAGATCACCAACAAGATGGAAGTTATCAATATTATGGAAGAATGCTCAAAAGGTCAAAGGATTATTTCTGGTGATGGTGATGTTAGTTCTAGCACTCAGATCGGATACGTGATAGCCGCACACTCGTTTAAACAAGACCCTAAAAAATATGCAAGACCTATAAATTTTCTTATAATCTCAACTTTTTAAGAACATAATTGACCTCAATTCATAACAAATCTTTTACATTGATAAATATCAAACCTTGTATAATTTGTAAGACTCGGTCATCCAACTGATATTGCTAGCATTCTATCTAACCAAGTCTTTCAAATAGTGATCCCAATCTTAGCAAATCTTAAGGATCAATCTTGTAACTCTGAAAAAGAAAAGAGAAAGGAGTGATGAGCTTTACAGCCTAATAAGAATTCTCACACACCAAAATCAGTATAATAATAATAATGAAAAAATAGCAATGATTGTTACTTATATAAATCACATGCCAATAGATACTACGATTTATAAAACATGTATAGCAAATATGTCTTTTTGTGCAATAAGTCACATCATATAATTATCTCAAATCAACATACATCATATTCGATCATATTGAGGTGTTTGGCTCTAGAATATTATAGCCACATTTCAAGTCCACAGGTAGGCAACAAAAGTGGCTAGTCCTACAGATTATCACAACCATCCATATAAAGGGTAGTAAAGTAGTTAGTCTTATAGACCACCACAACTACGTTTCAAGTCCATAGAAGGCACCAACAACGTAGCTAGTCTAAGGGACAATAAGTGCTCAACTCTAAACTACCACAGTCATGATTCAAGCCCATGGAAAGACATCAATAAAATAAAGTGGCTAGTCCAGAGCCATATTTCAAGCCCATAGAAAGACAATAATAAGGTGGCTAGTCTAGAGCACACATACAGTCATACAACTCAATTACAAGCTTGTCCGGTATTTGATGAACACTTGAATTAAATCACTAGAGATATATAATTCTATTTAATTACTCTTTATTTATTAAAATTTGATGCTCTTTAGTCTATTTTATAGATAATTAGGAGTTTAAATTCATACGATTCAAATTGGACTCAAATCAGATCAGATTCGAGTGAATTAGACAACCAACTCATATTTCAATGTGAACGTGACTTAAAGATTAAGGATTAAGAAGCAACCTCTCCAAGCAAGAGCCTAGATTAGAAGATATATAGAATCAAGTATGAACACAACTTAAATATCAAAGGTTTAGATTAAAAGATCATTCTTCATGAAGATCAAGTGTGAACATGACTTATTGATCAATAGAGGAAAAGCAAGATGCTTGATCAAGGGTTCTTATTCATGCTCCCACTTCTCTTTTCTTTTTTAACTCACATCTTCAAACTCTAAAAGACTACTCCCCACTCTATAAATAAGGCCTCAAGGCCTCCTTTAAGGATCCATCAGCCTTCTCCATGCTAATAAGCCTTCCCCATGTCCAAATCTCCATAGCCTTAGGTTCCATGCCGCAATCCTTTTTCGTGCCAACCCTATCTTTCCAGACTTTTAGCCAGCCATAGGTACAATCTTTTTTCTTCAAACTCTGCCTCCCAAACCTCCATCAGTCCCTTACAAATTATAAAAATCTCACATTCAAAAGCCTCCAAAAAGTTTTCCAAATCTTTCTCTCTTTTTAGCCCTGTAGACTACAGCCTAAAAATTTTAGCAACCCTCTTCCACCTTCCAACCTCTTCCAAACCCACTTTCTTCAGCCTATTCTCCATCAAATCTCTTCCTCTTACTGTTGAAGGTCATCTCCAAGTCTAAGGAAAAGAATCTTCAAAGTCCAGGATGCAGATTGTGGTGAAGAATCTCCCGATGATCGGCTAGACAACCACATCTCAGGAGATCTCTATAATTTTATTTTGACAGTGCATTTTATTGTAAGATTTTATGTATTCCTTTTTAATATATAACGAAGATTGATTTTATTTGCTTATATTTTTGTGTCTTTATTTTCTTTGCATAAGTCTTTAATCTAGAATAATCTATTACCCTTGGGATGAGCTGTGATCTATAGATACAGTTCGTGCTCTTGAAATAGATTATCTTTAGGTAAAGATCTCTCTTTTACATCTAGATAATTTAGACTAGCCTATAACTTTAAGGGACAGATTGTGATTTAACGAATATGGATTATACTCTCTAAGATAGGCTATATCTTTATTATTTAGATATCAAAGTAAAGATGTGTTAAGAAGGGTACCAACTATCGAATAAGAAAATAGTTGAGATCTTGAGAACTCTCATATTTGAAGTTAATCTTTAATTAAGTTGTTTATTTTTTTGCTCGCTTATTTAGTAGTCTTCTAATTAATCAACTACTATTCATCTTCAATTTTAGATTAAAACAACTCAACCGTAATAACATGATCTCTGTGGATACGAACCTGACTCACTACTATCTACATAGTTTTGAGTTAGTGATTTATTTTTGATGCCTACAATAGTGATCAAATTTTGATGTCATTAGCAGGGATCATATTTTAGTTACATTAAGTTATAAAAATCTACAAAAAAAAATCTGCTTACTGCTTTCTTTAATTTATTGCTTTCTTAGTTAACTGCATTACTTATTTTTATCCTTATTTTAATTGCTTTATTTTTTAGCTTACCTTTTATTCTCTTATTCTATAAAAAAAAATTAGAAAAGAATATATTGTTATATTTGCTTTCTACCTTTTATTTGCTTTGTAACTTGCCTAGTTAACTTAGTCAAACTTATATTTTTGTAAAATCAACCAAATCTTTACACTAACACCTCATAATCTATTTAGAAAATTAGATATTTAATCACGAAACTTAAAAAAAGAAATAAATTAATTTAATCTTGATTAATCATCAAATTTAGACACCTTTTTTTTTGCATCGCATAATTTTATAAAATATCTTAAGAGCAAAATTCTAATTAACATAAAGTAGGATTTCATCACCCTTCCTTAACCCACAAATCACTACCTGCATTTGTATTAACCCAAGCCTTTAACCTAAAATCAATTAGATGTTGGCCCCTAAAGAGTCTCGAGCTCAATAGGACAAGCACCCTGAAGAATTGGATTGGGTTAGGATTAGTCAGTTTAACTGGTGTCTAGAAAAGTGATTCAAAAATTATGTCCCAAAGGAAGGTGGTTCATTAATTAGTTCTGTTCGCTTATCTAGCCAGCTCAGTTGGTGTCTAAAGAAAGCAATGGAGGGACCTCCACCAACATTACACTTATCTAGCTAGTTGAATGGCTAGTCTGTTATTTGGAGTGCTCGAAGATGATCTTGATAGTTAGAAACTGTTTAGATCTAGGATAATCCGTAGAATTGATTGATACATTTGATTATTGACTGAAAATATCTAATCTAACTTAAATTCTTCACATCAACTTCTTAGATTTAGGACTTAATAGGCTTTTATCTTTAGAATCTTTCATTCTCTTCTTTTATTTATATCTAAAAATCCAAAAAAAATATATAAAAAAAATAAAATTACTTGTATTTGCTCTAAGGTATAAATTATAGGGTTTATGCTCAGGCATCACTCATTACAACTTGAGATTCAATCGTTAGATCTTGAAATTGAAAGAACCCTTAGAGCCAACAAACCTAGGAACATAGACTGAAACTAGGAGACTGATCTACCTAGACAGCTGAAGGAGTACTCCTTCCATATATACCTACTCTCTTTGCATCCAGCTGCCTCCAGTTGAGGCAGTTCAATATGAAATCAAATCAAGTGTCATTCAAATGCTCCTATCATTTTATGGACTTGCTAATGAGGACCCATACAAATATCTAGATGAATTCTTGAAAATTTGTTCAATAGTTAGAATTGAAAATTTCTCTAATAATGCTCTTAGGTTGAAATTATTTCTTTTCTTGATGAAGGACAAAGCTAAATATTGGCTAAACTCTTTGGGTACAATCATAATTTCAACCTGGGATCAACTACAGAGAGAATTTCTTAAAAAATACTTTCCAATTGGCAAAACTAATCTAATCAGAAAGGCCATAACTAGTTTTTTCCAGTTGGATGGGATGATGTTTCATGAGACTTAAGAGAGATTAAAGAAACTGATTAGCAAATATCCCCACCATGCTGTACCCAAATGGAAACTGATCCAGTGCTTCTATGGTGGCTTATCAGAGAAGCACCGGTAAATGGTTGATGCATCTTATGGTGGAACCTTCATGCTGAAAAATGAACATGAAGCTTGGCAGCTATTTGAAATCCTAAGTGAAAACTCATGGCACCACATATCTGTTGCTAGGAGAGACCCTCCCATGTCTGGACCTAAAGGTGGTGGGATTTATGAGATTGGTAGTTCAATGGACATCCATAGTCGATAGATAAATTATCTCAAATGATAAAATGAATACTGCAAATAATGCCCACCAGCACTCCACCCACATCTGTGATAGATGTCTATTCAATATGTTTGAGCCCTGCTCATTCTATTTATGATTGTCTTGCTGCACATCAATTTTTTGAGTTTATACACGAACAAATCAATCAAGCACAAACTCAGAATAATTTCAGATCAGGATACAACCTTTTCTCCAACATTTATAACCCAAGTTGGAGAAACCATCCTAATTTTTTTTGGGCTCAATATCCTGCGGCAAGGCCCCTAGTACCCAGACCCACCTATTGTAGGAACCAGATCTAGGGTTTCAGGGTTAGATCTTGAAACTTTTTCAAGATCAGGCAGTGGAAGACTAAAATAAATCAAAATTTATTTTTTAAAATCAAAAAATCACTAGATCTAATTTCTTATTACATGATTATTATATAGCATTAAATCAAAAATTAAAATATATAGAGCATGAACTACATGTTGATCATATCAACATGTTTCTATACTACATCTAATGTATGTATTAAACAATAGATCAGATCTATTACCTTATAAGTTAGACGTTCTAACCTTAATGATCCGGGCTTGAGGATGATGTTGCAAACCGCACATGCATCCGGTCTCTAGGAGTCATCCACACGAGCCCACGAATCTCGATCAGAAGTCCTGCTTCAGGAAATCAGCACAGTATGCTAGTACTGCGCTGATCCTTCTTCGATGGTTGATCATGTGCCTCCTTCTTCTTGATTTGGACTCTTTCAAAGATGAGAAGTAGGAGAAGGAGTTTCAGATCTGAGACGCTATTAGAAAACTCAAGATAGAGGAAGGGAAGAGATGAAACTAACAACCCTAGAAGAAGATCCTCTTTTTCTTGTCTTTACTCTCTCCTACACACCCTGTCTTATGTCTATTATATCTCCATGATCCAAAGGTCTTTCTCTCTGATTTTTGGATGCCTAAAAGAACTCTCAAATTTCTATGCTCTTCAAAAATTTCATGAAAAAACTCATTTTGTAGAGAGAGATATGATAGAATCCTTATCTAGGTCAAATACCTAGTCGAGGCTTATCCAAACATGGCAAGATAAGGGGTGCCCAACTCTTGGGTGCCTCCTCCTTATTTTTGTGCATAGACCACCAGAAAAGGGTGTATAATATGTGCCCTAAAAGTCATAAAAATCTCAAAAAAAATTTGAATAAATTCGGTGCAAAAAGAAAAGAGTTTTGGATTTCTAAAACTCTATCTCATAGAATTTGAAATCCAAATTTATTCTTACTTTGATTTGATCCACAATTACATTCCATGTAAGAAAGAAGAGAGAAAACCTTTTGAATGTGGGAAAGACCTGAGAGAGGGCTTTTGTCACACAAAATAAGAGGGGATTGGTGTGGAATAAGAGAGAGGGAGTGGGGGGGCTTATGTGGCGCAAGGTGGAATCCTAGTCTTACTAGGATTCTATCTTATGACTTGTTTTAATTTGGTTTCTCAAATCAAATCAAATCAAAATTAGATCAACCCAGTTAAAATAGGTCTTAACCTAATTAATAACTTAATTTAATTAGATTAAATTAGATTTAAATCTGATTTAATTTTCTAATCAAATTAGAAATTAGGTTGATCCAAGTTCTAATTGAACTAGGACTAATTTTTTTTTTGCACTTGGCTTATCCAATAAACTAATTGGACTTGATCCAATCAAGCCCAAACTAAATCTAATTAAATCATATTCAATTAGACTTAATCTCAGTCTATTGTCTTAATCAAATTAAGCCAATTAACAATCGAATTGCTAATCGATCCTCCAGCAACACTTGCACTAGGTTAAATGTCAATCGTATTGATCATTTAACCCTAGAATGATTTTTAATCGTTGATCAACCATCTGATTGGATCATGAACTCTAATGTGTGTGACTTCATAGGTCCGAACCTAAGTCGGTAGCATAGAAATAAATTTTTATACTAATCGAAGTGACCATCTAGCAATGGTACCCGACGATCGGATAGGTCGAATGTGTAGAACAACATCCTTAGAACCCATGCGGATATAGTTTCCATATAATTCATCTCCTTGACCAAAATGATCATAGGACACCTCAAAGTTTAACTGTCAACTCTGATCAGGTTGTCCACATTGTATTTCAAAATATCAAATCCATCTGATGGATTACCCTGGCCAAGATTTTGCTAAATTGAAATACAGTGACTCATTCTTCTCCAACTCTTGGAGTAGTAAATCCCATCTCGATCACACTCTGACTTTGCAAGTACTTGACTATGCTCAGAAGCCTTCCATCACTGAATTAAAAATTTAGTTAGTCCAGTACCAAAGCACAGTGAGTTGCTTGCAAGTCACTGAGGTAATCTCAGGTCTAAGGGACACTTATACCTATATCCCATCAGAGTCATTCTCGACAACAGAATGCTCTGGAGTTGGTCATGTTCAATGATGATATACCCTTACATCTCACTTGTATGCCATACCAGTGTCTCCACACTCCTTATTTAAGAGGACAACCAACCCATATGGCCTACAGCGACCTATGCTCGATGGAAGCTGTCATCCTTATTAACAGCCTATCATTTTATCATGAATAGTTTTAAGGACTAATCGATAAATCCTCTCTTTATCGAACTTAAATAGTCCTAAGGACTTCATTATAACAATGGAGTTCATTAGAAGATGAAAGCTTACGATGAAAATACCAAAAATATATTTTATTTATTAACAAATCAATTATAATACTTGGTTGCTCAACCGTCAACAGCTTGACGATTGACTTTTGGGATATATTTCTTAACAACTCCTACTTGTCCTAAAGCTACTCGACATAGTATCTAATACCCATCTTCGACTTGTGGTTGTCGAACTCCTTTATCGCCAGGGCTTTAGTGAAGGGATTGGCCAGGTTTTTCTTTCCGTCGATCTTCTGAAGGTCGACGTCACCTCGATCCATGATCTGCCAGACCAGATGGAAGCTGTGCAAAATGTGCTTCGTCCGCTGGTGTGCTTTGGGTTCCTTCGCCTGAGCTATGGTACCAGTGCTGTCACAGTAGAGTAGGACCGAACCATCGAGGTAGGGTGCTACTCCGAGCTCGGTGATAAATTTTTTTAGCCACACAGCTTTCTTCGCGGCATCCGATGCTGCGATGTACTCCGCCTCACAAACAGAGTCTACCACAGTATGCTGCTTGGAACTCTTCCAGCAGATAGCTCCACCATTCGGAGTAAAGATATAACCCGACACGCTTCTGCTGTCATCATGATCAGATTGAAAGCTGGAGTCTGTGAACCCTACAAGTTTCAGATCTAACTCGCCATAAACCAACTATTGATCCTTAGTATTTCTCAAATACTTAAGGATGGCTTTAACCAATTTTCAGAGATTTTCTCTAGTATTAGATTGATATCTACTCATTACTCCTAGTGAGTATGCCACATCTGGTCTTGTACATGTCATGACGTACATGATAGATCCCACGGTCGAAGCATATGGGACTCTACTCATACGCTCTCTCTCTTCAGAAGTTGTCGGACAATCCTTCTTAGAGAGAGAAATTTCTTGACCTATCAGTAGATAGCCCTTCTTGGAATTTTTCATGCTGAATCTCTTCAGCACATTGTCTATGTACGTGGATTGGGATAACCCAAGCATCTTTTTAGATCTATCTCTATAGATCTTCATTCCTAGGATGTAGGATGCTTCACCCAAGTCCTTCATGGAGAACTGTGATGACAATCAAATTTTTATTCTCTGTAGTGTGGGGATGTCATTCCCGATTAAGAAAATATCATCCACATACAAAATAAGAAATACCACAACTGGACCATTTATCCATTTATAGATGCAGGGCTCTTCTCTATTCTTAATGAAGCCATACGTTTTGATCACCTTATCAAAATATATGTTCCAACTCCGAGAAGCTTGCTTCAATCCATAAATAGATCTCTGAAGCTTGCACACTTTAGACTCATCTGTGGGTGTAAACCCCTCAGGTTGTATCATATACACCTCTTCGGTCAGCTCTCCATTCAGAAAAGCTGTCTTTATATCTATTTGCCAGATCTCATAATCCAGATGGACAGCTATTGCAAGTATTATCCGAATGAATTTGAGCATTGCCACAGGGAAAAATATCTCGTCATAGTCAATACCATAATATTGACGATACCTCTTGACAACCAGACGGGCTTTATAGGTCTCCGCCTTTTCGTCTATGCCCTTTTTCTTTTTGAACACCCATTTACACCCAATGGGTTTAACCCCTTCAGGTGGGTCAACCAATGTCCATACATCGTTGATCTTCATGGACTTCATTTTGAATTTCATGGCTTCAAACCATTTCTCGAAATCAAGTCTCTGCATTGCATCCATATAGGTGATTGGATCCTCATCGTTCTCATCAAGTTCGATGGGATCACCATCCCGGATCAAGAAACCGTAGTATCTGTCCGACTGATGCGGTACTCTATCGGATCGTCTTAATGATGCAGGTACATTGGGCTCCAGATCTGATCTAATCAAATCCGACTCAGATTTAGCTATTGGTGTCGATCCTTCTACCTGTTGAACTTCATCAAGTTCAACCTTAGAGGCAACGGTTCCTTCACCAAGGAACTCTTTTTCTAAAAAGATTACTTTAAGGCTGATGAACACTTTTTGTTCATCAGCATGATAGAAAAAATATCCTTTGGTCTCTTTGGGGTATCCGATGAATGTGCATTTGTCAGACCTAGGTCCAAGTTTGTCTGTGACTAATCGTTTGACATAGGCTGGGCACCCCAAGATCCTAAGGTGTGAAAGTGCTGGCTTACGTCTTGTCAATATCTCATATAGAGTCTTAATTATAGACTTACTTGGAACCCTATTTAATAGATAACAGGCTGATTCGATTACATATCCCTAGAAGGATATCGGCAAGCTGGCAAAATCCATCATGGATCGGACCATGTCTAACAGAGTTCGATTTCTCCTTTCAGACACACCATTATGTTGTGGTGTTTCTAGAGGAGTCCATTGGGAGAGAATCCCATTCTCTCTTAGATATATGAGAAACTTACTAAAAAGATATTCTCCTCCTCGATCAGATCGAAGAGTTTTAATACTCTTCTCAATTTATTTTTCTACTTCACTTTAGAATTATTTGAACATTTTAAATGAATCTGACTTATGTTTCATCAGATAGACATATCCATATCTGGATAGATCATCCATGAAAGTTATGAAGTAGAAATATCCACCTCTAGCACTTGTGCTCATGGGTCTGCATACATCAGTATGTACTAGGTGCAAGAGCTTAGTAGCTCTTTCACCTTTTTCAGTAAAAGGTGACTTGGTCATTTTACCAAGAAGACAGGACTCACAGGTTGGAAGTGATTTACAATCACTGACTTCGAAGATTCTCTCTTGAGTCAACCTGTTTATTTCATTCTTATTTATATGACCTAGCCTACAGTGCCATAAGTAGATATCTGACACACACTATCTAATCTAAGGTGCTTGCCAGTAGAATAGACTCTTATCGGGCTTGATCTTTCTGGTCTGGCCCTACACTGATGTCCCAGCATGAACTTGCACCTTCTTCACTTTCTTCTTCTTGTTCTTCTTCTCTTTTTTAAAGGATCGAGAACTAGAAGACGAACTTTCCACTAAGTTCATCGACTCCTTGTGGAGTTGGTGATCTTTCTCAAAGTTCTGAAGCAACCCCAGTAACCCGTGATAGTTTACTTCAGACTTTGTCATTCTATAATGAGTGAGGAATGGGAGATAAGACTTGGGCAGTGAGTTCAGTATTGCATCTTTCCCAAGCTGCTTATGCAAGGGAAAGCTGAGCTTGCTCAATCGTTCCATCAGCTCGATCATGTACAATACATGATCAGTGACAGAGGCACCATCCCGCATTTTGGCGTTGAAGATGGCACAACTAGTCTTGTGCCTCTCCACATCATCGGGTGTGCCAAAGGTATCTTCCAACACTTGAAGCATGTCCTTTGGCTAAGCCATCTCGAATCTACGACTGAACTCGTCGCTCATGGTAGCCAGCATGATACAGCGCACCGTGGTCCAGTCACTGAGCCACTTTTGATAAGTGTCTCTGATTGTTCCACGTGCATTGACAGCTGGCTCCTTAAGTGCAAGATCCATTATCACATATAGGATCCGTTTATGCTCCAGGACTATCTTCAACTTTTGGTACCAACTATCGAAGTTGGGTCCCACCAACTTATCATTGTCTAACAATGATCGGAGCGATAGAAAAGTGGCCATATCTGCTCAAAGAAAAATCATAACCTAATTAGTAATTGATTCATTAAACCTAAAGATTTGGACTTTAATTAAAAGGTTTCTCTCACTATTTTATTCGAATTGGTAGCCTCTACCTCCAATTCGAAGAATTATCCTAATTCCTTAGTGGGTACTAGAATCTACTGAGACTGCACATAAGCCCAACTTTGATTGGCCAACCCATGTACATTTAAGGATAGGTTTATAATCAATTATTTCTCTAAATAATTTTTAGTAATTTTAATTTTACCCTAGAAACTTAATCAGTAGGCTTTGGCCTCCATTGTGAGGATCCGGTTAGGTCCAACCATTAACATGACCATACTTGGTGCATCTAACCAACGAATGATTAAGCCCAACTTTGGTTGGCTCACCTAACCACCATTAGAGAGATACTTCCAAGTCGTCATATGATGAGTGATAATTCTATTAGTCAACAAGCACCAGGCCTTTGGGTCTGCAATGATTATTGAGTTAATGGACTCATTATCAAACACCTTAATGGGAGGCTATGACTCAGTTATCTCCATAACTTTATCATTTTAAGGACCTAATAATTTTAGAGGATTTAAATGATTTAGAGGATGAGGTCAGATGAACCAACTTATCATGATCCTCCCATTGGCTTCACCAAGTCAGCTTAAGGGAAACCATTAAAAGGGCTGGTCTAGGAGCACCTAAATCAGTCACACTGATTTACCTAGCTGACATGGGTCAGCTTGAATGGTCAAGTGATCCGATCAAAATATAATTTCACCAAGAGGCCAGATAAGTTCGATCAGCAGGAGGGTCGGCCAAAGCTTGCATTAGACACCATCAAAAATGGCCAGGTAAGCGGGCTCCCAATTAAAAACCACCAGTCTGGTTTACCTTAGACACCAACTGGTTTAATTAGTTTCGATTAGATCAACCTAACAGTTCATGCTAGACCACTTAGCCAAGAATCAAGTCCATTTGGTTCTCGTTAAAGACATGGACTTGACCAACTACAACTATTATAATTGATCTAGAGAATCTTTGACCTAATCTAAGATAATAATTGATTAAATTTAGTCAATTCTATAATTAAGTCCATCTTTAATCTAACCATAGGTCTAACCAAATTAATGGACATAATTTCCACTAACCCATTAACCCAATGTGTTATGGTTTGTGTCTTAGGTTCTTCAATTCACAATCCTAGAACCTAATCAAACAACTTCTTAATTCTTAATTAAGTTTTGGGCTGAGGGTTGGGTTCGACTTTTCGAAAATAATTTTCATGTTTGTAAAATAATTTTATAATATGGTTCTACCAACCATATTGCATGTTTGATTCATAATCAAAATACAAATGACATAAACATTAAACTACTTTAGATTTAATCTAAACAGGTTCATGTAATTGAAACAATTTCAACTTTAAATAATTTCTTTGTACAAAAATTATTAATAAAGAGATTTTATTTTAAATTTAAATACCTTTTAAATCTAATAAATCATAAATTTAATTTAGATCATATCTAATAAATTTATGATTAAAGATAGATCTACACGAACTAGGACAATCTTTGCACTGTAAGGGGTAAACCTTACAGCAGGACAACCTTGCAGTTCGTGATTGATCTAAAATTTTAATTTTAGATTTAATAATCAGATTATAAATTAGATCTAATCTAAAAAATAATCTAAGCATGTATCAATAATCATGTAATAAATAATCTGGCTCTGATACCAATTGTAGGAACCAGATCTAAGGTTTCAGGGTTAGATCTTGAAACTTTTTCAAGATCAGGCAGCGGAAGGCTAAAATAAATCAAAATTTATTTTTTAAAATTAGAAAATTTTTAGATCTAAGATTTTATTATATGATTATTACATAGTATTAAATCAAAAATTAAAATATATAGAGCATGAACTACATGTTGATCATATCAACATGTTTCTATACTACATCTAATGTATGTATTAAACAATAGATCAGATCTATTACCTTACAAGTTAGACGTTCTAATCTTACTGATCCAAACTTGAGGATGATGTTGCAAACCGCACATGTATCCGATCTCTAGGAGTCATCCACACGAGCCCACGAATCTCGACCAGAAGTCCTGCTTCAGAAAATCAGCATAGTATGCTAGTACTGCACTGATCCTTCTTCGATGGTTGATCAGGTACCTCCTTCTTCTTGATTTGGACTCTTCCAAAGATAAAAAGTAGGAGGAGGAGTTTTAAATCTGAGATACTCTCAGAAAACTCAAGATGGAGGAAGGAAAGAGATGAAACTAACAACCCTAAAAGAAGACCCTCTTCTTCTTCTCTTTACTCTCTCCTAGATACCTTATCTTGTGTCTATTATATCTCCACGACCCAAAAGTTTTTCTCTTTGATTTTCAGCTGCCTGAAAGGACTCTCAAATCTCTAAGTTCTTCAAAAATTTCATGAAGAAACTCATTTTGTAGAGAGAGATATGATAGAGTCCTTGTCTAGGTCAAATACCTAGTCAAGGCTTATCCAAACATGGCAAGATAAGGGGCGCCCAACTCTTGGGTGCCTCCTCCTTATTTTCATGCATGGACCACCAGAAAAGGGTGCACAATATGTGCCCTAAAAGTCACAAAAATCTCAAAAAAAATCTAGATAAATTCGGTGCAAAAGGAAAGAGTTTTGGATTTCTAAAACTCTATCTCATAGAATTTGAAATCCAAACTTATTCTTACATTGATTTGATCCACAATTACATTCCATGAAAGAAAGAAGAGAGAAAACTTTTTGGATGTGGGAAAGACCTGGGAGAGGGCTTTTGTCACACAAAATAAGAGGAGATTGGCGTGGAATAAGAGAGAGGGCGTGGGGGGGGCTTATGTGGCGCAAGGTGGAATCCTAGTCTTATTAGGATTCTATCTTATGACTTGTTTTAATTTGATTTCTCAAATCAAATCAAATCAAAATTAGATCAAATCAATTAAAATAGGTCTTAACCTAATTAAAAACCTAATTTAATCAGATTAAATTAGATTTAAATCTGATTTAATTTTTTAATCAAATTAGAAATTAAGTTGACCCAAGTCCTAATTGAACTAGGACTAATTTTTTTCTTGCACTTGACTTATCCAATAAACCAATTGGACTTGATCCAATCAAGCCCAAACTAAATCTAATTAAATCATATTCAATTAAACTTAATCTCAGCCCATTGGCTTAATCAAATTAAGCCAATTAGCAATCGAATTGTTAATCGATCCTCCAGCAATACTTGCACTAGGTTAAATGTCAATCGTATTGATCATTTAACCCTAGAATGATTCTTAATCATTGATCAACCATCCGATCAGATCATGAACTCTAATGTGTATGACTTCATAGGTCCAAACCTAAGTCGGTAGCATAAAAATAAATTTTTGTACCAATCGAAGTGACCATCTAGCAATGGTACCCGACGATCGGATAGGTCGAATGTGTAGAACAACATCCTTAGAACCCATGCGGATATAGTTTTCATATAATTCATCTCCTTAACCAAAATGATCTTAGGACACCTCAGAGTTCAACTGTCAACTCTGATCAGGTTGTCCACATTGTATTTCAAAATATCAAATCCATCTGATGGATTATCCTAGCCAAGATTTTGCTAAATTGAAATACAGTAACTCATTCTTCTCCAACTCTTGGAGTAGTCAATCCCATCTCAATCACACTCTAACTTCACAAGTACTTAACTATGCCCAGAAGCCTTCCGTCATTGAATTAGAAATTCAGTTAGTCCAGTACGAAAGCACAGTGAGTTGCTTGCAAGTTACTGAGGTGATCTCAGGTCTAAGGGACACTTATACCTATATTCCATCAGAGTCATTCTCGATAGCAGAATACTTTGGAGTTGGTCATATTCAATGATGATGTACCTTTACATCTCATCTGTATATCATACCAGTATTTTTACACTCCTTGGTTAAGAGGACAACCAACCCATATGGCCTACAGCAACCTATGCTCGATAGAAGCTGTCATCCTTATTAACAGTCTATCATTTCATCATGAATAGTTTTAAGGATTAATCGATAAATCCTCTCTTTATCGAACTTAAATAGTCCTAAAGATTTCATCATAACAACGGAGTTCATTAGAAGATGAAAGTTTATGATGAAAATATCAAAAATATATTTTATTTATTAACAAATCAATTACAATACTTGGCTGCTCAACCGTCAACAGCTTGACGATTGGCTTTTGGGATATATTTATCAACACCTACACTGAGGGAGCCTATAAACCGGCTCCATACTCGCAACCAGCACTAAATTTTCAATCTTCTTCAAACACTATCCTCGAAAAGATTCTACAAGACCTACAGGTTTTGCACTCCCACACACAGTCAATTGCAAAGCTAGAAGCTCAAGTAGGATAACTAGCTACAGTCTTGAATAGGAGGGAGGAAGGCAAATTACCCAGCCAAGCTGTTAGTAATCCAAAGGGGTAGTACATGGCTGAGAGCTCCACTAGCCCAAAAATTTTTTTCGAGCATGCCAAATCTATTATAACCCTTAGAAGTGGGAGAACCATAAATCAACCAGAGATAACTCAAAAACCAAAACCCTCAAAACTGACTGAACTAGGGAAGAATAAATCTGTAGAGAGGAAAGAACCTATTAAACCAACATCTGCACCTAAGGCCCCATTCCTTAGTGCTTTAGAATCTCCTTTGCCTCTAGACAAGAAAGGCATCAAAATGAATGAAATGCTTGAACTATTCAAACAAGTCCAAATTAGTCTACCCCTTCTTGATGCTATCAAATAAGTCCCAACATATGTCAAGTTCCTCAAAGATCTATGCACTTAAAACCGAAAAACCAAGGCGTACACACCAAGAAAAGTCCACTTAACTGAATAAGCTAGCTCCATCTTTCAATAGATAACCCCATCCAAACTTAAGGATCCTGGTACCCCAATTATATCCTGTGTTATAGGAGACCTGATCATTAAAAAAGCATTGTTAGATTTAGGTGCGAGTATTAACCTTCTCACGAGCTCTATGTATGACCTATTTGAATTTGGAGAATTGAAGCCCATGGTGGTAACCCTATAATTAGCAAATCGATCAGTTAAGGTACCTCGTAGAATGTTGGAAGATATGTTAGTGAAAGTGGATGGATTTTCTTTCTCTATGGATTTTCTAATGCTAGATATGGAATCGGACAGCAACCACAGCCAAATACATATCATCCTAGGTAGACCCTTCCTAGCGACTGCCCATGCTTGCATAAACTGAAGGATCGAGGTTATGGATGTGTCTTTTGAAAACAAAAAGCTGAGGTTGAATATTTTTAGTGCAGCATAGAGACCATCCACTTTTGACCATGGTGAGATTAATTTGTTAGAGAAAGTTGTAGAGGATAGAACCCCTACCTTGCTTAACTCAGATCTTTTACAGGCATGCTTAGAACACTTTGGAGTGGATGATTTTGAAAATGATGAGCATAGCAGAGAAGTAAATGTACTTCTAGAGCCACCCAGTTTTAGCACCACTCTCCCTTGGATTGTAAAGTATGAACAACTTCCAACCCAATCAAGCCCTCCAATACCATTCTTAGAAGCACCACCTATCCCAGAGTTAAAGACCCTTCCAGACACACTGAAGTATTTATTTTTTGGACCCAATGAGACTCTACCAGTAATCATTTTCTCTGATCTAACCATCGAACAGGAAGACCAACTTATAGGTGTGCTCAAAGAACACAAAGAAGCTATAAAGGTGGACAATTGCTGATTTGAAAGGCATTGATCCTTCTATTTGCATGCATCACATTCATTGCGAGGCCAAGGCCAAACCATATAGGGACATGCAACGTAGATTAAATCCAAACATGTGAGAGGTTGTAAAAAAAGAGGTAATAAAATGGTTGGATGTAGGCATTATCTTCCCAATTTTTGACAGTAAATGGGTCAACCCGATCCAGATGGTGCCAAAGAAGTCAGGCATCACTGTGGTAGAAAATGAGAAAGATAAATTGTTACCCACTCGCACAACAACTGGCTGGCGAGTATGTGTAGACTATAGGTGGCTCAATGCCATGACCAGAAAAGATCACTTCCCACTGTCTTTTATTCACCAAATCTTAAAATGATTAGTGAGTCAGAATGTTGGATTTTATGGTTTCATACATGTAAAAATTTTTTAAAATAATTATACAGTAAAATTTAAAATTTTTAGATTAAATCTAATTTAATCTAAGCATGCATAAGATCAAATCTTAAAATTATAAATAGGATCATCATATATGAGATAGGATTTAGATACAGAAATCAAATAGAAAAAAATAAATAAAGAACATACCTTGGTACAGATCAATCTTCACCATGAACTGATGATCATGGATATCTTTCGAAGATCCCTAGTAGTCGCACAAGTGTTTGGCCTCTACGAGTATCCACAAGAGACTTTGATCTGATCAGAAGCTTATTGATCTCACGGGTTGCTAGCTTCCTTATAGAGATCGCATCTTGACAGTTGAAAGTCTTTTTTTCTCTCAAGACAATCTTAGAGAAGAAGAAGAACATAAGAGGATGTTGATCTCTACGCTAGAGATCACGAGAAGAACCTTTTCTTTTCTCTTTTCTTTCTTAAATTCATGAACCAAATTTTTACACTAGAGATGTAAAAATTTTGTCTAACTTTTGGATAAAGAGAAGAAGGGAAACCCATATCCAAATCAGGATAAAAGAGAGGAGAGAGATATCCTAACAACCAACCTTTGGTTGTGTAAGAAAGAAGGGATATATATCATATTACCTCACGCCATGAAGATGACGCGCCCTCTCTTTCTCTTCACTATTTTTCTCATGCACGCCCCTTGATTTTATGGCATCTCAAAACTAATCACATCAGACATGAGCCATCCCATATGATCCATGGTTTAAATAGGCAAAAGAGTAGTTTGAATTTGGTTAGGAGAAAAGAGTCCTATTCTTCTTGGACTCTTGATTTTTTTTTGTGCCGCCAACCCAACTCCTTTTGCACCCAGGTTTCTCACAGAAGAAAGGGGATTTCCCATGGATTATTACACATAAAAAGGGAGGAAGGATGTGGGCTAATTTGGCATCCAAATATGAGTGGGCGTGGGACCTCTTTTGTGGCACATGGAAGGAAGAATTTAAATCACATGAGACTCTTCTTTTAGGTGGCTGATTTAAATCAATTTAAATCTTAACCAATCTTAATTATATTAGAAACTGATTAGACCTAAATAGATAAAAAATCAAATCTAATTTGAAGTCCAAACTATTTAGATTAGGTGTCACCTAATTAGAAGGAGTCCTGGTCCTTTTGGACTCTCTCTTGGTGCTTGAGTCAAACTCAGTTTAATCCTAATCTAATTAGGATTTAGTGCATCCATAAAAATAAAAATTTTTAGTCCAAATAGAAACTCAAATATTCTTGTTTAGATTCTAATCTAATTAGGAATTGAGTCAAACTCAAATCCTAATTCAATTAAAAATTATTCTCCCATACAATTTGGTTATCTCATAACCTAATCAAATTTGATCAAATCAATCCATATCAAGTCAAATTAAATCTAATTTAATTAGACTTGATGCAAGCCTTATAGCTCAATCAAATTGAGCCAATTAGCAAGCCAATTACTAATGAGTCCTCCTATAACTCACTAACTCTTTAGCAAGTTACTTAATGCAACTTTTGCATTGGATTAATCATCAACCAAATTGATAATCAAATCCTATCATGATTCATAATTATAATTCAACTATCTAATCAGTTAAAAATCTTTTTTGTGTATGATCCCATAGGTTTTATTCTATTTGATAGTGAGATATATTGTGATCCCTATCACAATATCATTGAAACTCTTTTCAATGGATTGGAACCATTCCAACTCTGCCCACCAAAGATCATCGATCATCAAGATGATGCTCGTAGATCTCACAATCTACCAGTGATGCCTAACTATGTGTAGTGGCAATCCAGTAGAATAAGGAATGATAAATCTCTAGGTATAGTTAACATATGATATAATTTTTCTATCGTGAGTTCCGACTGGATGGCAGGTTATGGATGAATCATCAAACCTCATCATCTACCATATGATAGATTCAATCAGCTCGAGTCTATATATGATCTCATGAAAACTCTTTTTCATTAATCATACTGCTAAGGCCATAGACTTAAAGAGTCAGCTTCATAAATTTTAGAAGACTACTCCCTTCTGCTAGGATCGATAGATCTCATCTAGGTGTACACCCTACTCTTACAGTAGATTAACTATCACCAACATTCACTACAAGGGCTCATTGAGACTCATATTTATATGTAGTCAAACTTCAGCAACCTCACTATGAGTAGCAGTAGCAACGCAGATCAAAGGACCAGTCATACAACTGCAGCATCGAGAAAGTCACTAACGAGTGAGCAGACATCCATGTGACTTCTCGTATTGGTCATGCTCAGTGCTAATTATTCTCTAACAACCACTTGCACTCTTGCTCCAGTGTCACTACACCACAGACTCGAGATCCATCTGTTCGAAGGAAGCAATTGTGCACTGATCTATCCAGATCAATCACCATCTTCATGATGATCATATGATCAGGAGCAATTTAGGAATTAACCATTAATGACATATATCTCAAATTTTCAACTCTTTGAGAATATGTATCATCATCTTATTAATCCCTTGGATGATTCATGGACACATAAAGTATGAATGGTAATATAGATGTCTATAAAGTACAAAAATATATCTTAGAAATATAATATGTGTTGGTCAAGATTGGCTTCTAGAGCATATATCCAATAATCCCCCATTTGCACTAAAGCCAATCTGTCATGTACCAAACCCCATCTTCATAAGACAAGCTTTAGTCTTTGACTTGCTAAGTGACTTACCAGTGGGTCAACCACATCTCATGTAGAGTTTGCTCTTTGCACCTCTATGTATTTTTACTTGAGGTAGTCGTGTGTTCTACTGCTCTATGTGCTTGGATATCTGGTGAGACCTAGGCTCCTTAGCAAGGGCTATGATGCCATTGTCTTTGCTGTATAGTGTCACGGTATCTGATGGCATGATATCTAGTTCTGCAACTAATATTAAAATCAGAATACATCCTACATATCTACAGTATACTCAGCTTCCATCGATCGATTGCTTGGAACCCTTTCAAGATATCGATATGATCACACTTATAATGTAGACATTCTACTATTAACATCAGACATAAAATCTGAATTGATGTATCCTCCCACTCTTAGCTTTGATCCTTCTCCAAATTAAGAATAAATTCTCAATTCTATTTTCACAACAATCTAGCACTCTCAGCCTGGATACAACTGATATCTACTCATGACATTTACAATATTAATTATATTAGTTCAAGTATATTTTATGGCATACATTTATGCCCGAGAGGATAGCAGACCCCTCTCCGAGATTTTCATACTAAATCCTTTCAGCATCTAGTCTCTATACTTTATCTGTGAAAACACAAGCATCCAATTACATCTATCTCTATAGATTTTCAGAATTTAGGATGCTTATTTTATATCTTTCTTGGAGAATCTATATACAACCATATTTTAACCGAAGTCAGTATTGGACACTCCCACTGACCCTTTTGAAAATACATAATTTCTCATATCTAATCAAACAATTTAATCATATTATTGAAATGAATGTTTCAACTCCAAGAGTATTGCAAACATTATGATCTCATATCACAAGAAGTGAAATCCATGAGCTACTCTATACAAAAATCTTCAAGAGATATCTAGTAAGTAAAGCTAATTCATATCGCTTTTTTGTAGTCGATGTCTAACATCATCTCATTGTAAGTTTTGAGATCATCTCTATATTTTCAATCTTCCATGAGAAATAATTTTTTCTACATCCTCTGTTAAGCATACTCAAGTACCTTTCGAGAGGACTGGAGTGTTGAAAAATATGTTCCAAAGTCAATTATCAGCCTGTTGATGGTTGTGCTATTTGATATAATTGTATATGAATTAATTAATAAAATATTTATTTGATAATTTTTACATAAGCTTATATATCTTCTATATTGAACTTCTGTGTTATGATGAAAGTCCTTAGGACTATTTTAAATCGATAAAGAAGGATTTATCGTTTAGTCTTTAAATGAGTTCGTGATCAAATAATATACTATTACTAGGATGATAGACAAATCAAGTATAGGTCATTGTATGCCATATAGGTTGGTTGTCCTCTTAACCAAGGAGCGTGGAGACGTTGGTATGGCATGCGGATAAAATATAGGAGTATATTTCACTAAACATGATCAACTTCGAAGCACTCTATTGTCAAGAGTCACTCTGAAAGAATATGGATATAAGTGTCCCTTCGATCTGAGATCACTACGGTGACTTGCAAACAACTCACTATGCTTTGGTACCAGACTATCTAAATTTTAAATTCAGGATTAGAAGGATTTTAGGTACAATCAAGTACTTATGAAGTCGATGTGTGAGTCAAGATAGAATTGACCACTCTAAGAGATTGGAGAGAATTCTTTGTGTTTAAATTAGTAAGACCTTGACCAGGGCAATCCTTATGAGGAGTCATAGGATTTATCAGGTTGAGACACATAATGGATGTACTGTAAAAAGTTGATAGTTTAAACTCTAAGTCATTCTAGTATCAAGGGTCAAAGAGATGAATTATATGGTAACTATATCTAAATAGATTCTTGAGTGTTGCTTTGCATACATTTGGCCTATTTGAATGTCGGGTACCATTACTAGATGGTTACTCCAATTGATACATAAATCAGTTTCTGTGCTATTGACTTAGGTTCAAACCTATGGGGTTACACATTAAAATTTTTTTTCTGATCACATGACTAATCTGAAGAGTTCCACTAGACAGAGACTCTACTGAAGAGTCCTACTGAACGGGGACTCTACTGAAGAGTCCCACTAGACGGGGACTCTAGAGAAAAGTCTCACTAAACTTGGACTCTATCATTAATAGAGGATTAATAAGTGATTAAATCACTAATTACCTCAATTTGATCGAGCATTAAAGTTTGGATCAAGTTTGATTGAATTGGATTCAATCATGTCAAGTCTGATTAGGTTATGAGATGACCTAATTAGTAAGGGAGAAATGATCCTGATTTGATTGGATCTATAGCTCAATTAATTTATTGATTTGATAAAATTTAATTAAAGTTATAAGAGCCTAATTAGATTAGATTCATTATATTTTAATTGAATCTAATTAGATTGGATTTGAAAGAAATCTAATTGGTTAAACCCTTGAGTCCCAAATGAGTGGGACTCTCTCCCTTGCGCCACATAAATTATCTTACACCTTTTCTCACCACACAAAATTAGTTTGTACATAAAATAATTAGAAAATAATCCTTCTTTTGTCACCCATTAAGAATAGAAATTGGTTGGTTTTAATTTTAATTCAAAATGGTTTGAATTTTAACTTAAAATCTTATCCATATCCTTCCACACATTAGCTATTTTTGAAAGGGCTCATTGTGTGCAAGAAAAGAAAGTCTTCTTAATTGATTTTCATATCCAATTTTCTCTGATAAGTTTTTATTTAAGTTAGATAAGGGTGAGAAAAGATTGAAGTTAAATTAAAATTTAAAATAGTTTGAATTGCAACAAACTCCAGCCCTTATCTTGTCTTATCTGGTTTGTGTGATAATCATAAAAAGGCCATAATTTTGTATACCAAATGATGGAAGCTTTTCACTATGAGATATCAGAGAGAAAGAGGGTCAAAAATCCTTCTTTGGGATGTAAGGTTTGGGTGGATTTCCTTCTTCCTTGGCATGAACAAAAGAAGAGATTGATCTCCTCTCGGGTGAGTGACCTAGAACTATTCTAGGAGTTTTGGGTGAGAAAAAAATAAAAGAGAAAAAAATCTTCATCTAATTTTCTCTACCATCTAGCATCCTTCTCTGATCCATCTTCGACATCAAAAAGGTATGAGATGATCGAAGAAGGAGATCAAGTCAGATCTACCATCAGAAGCCGACTACGTGAGCTAGCACTCTCATGGAGGACTGATCGGTCTAAGAGCTTCGTGTGGACCATCCATAGAGGCCGGATGCTTGTGCGGCTGTGGAAAAAAATTAGTGCAGGGGTAAAATGGTAATTTTAAAACTTTTTCAAAATCACTATTTTACAGTGAAAATTATTAATTAATCTAATTAATTAATAAAAATTTATCCTACACTAGGATCTAAATATGATATATAGCATGCATGCATTTAAATTTGAAATTCAAATTTAAACAGTAAACACTTTACTGTAATGTGTTCAGAACACAATACATTTGTACGGTAGTAGATCGTCGTAATTTGATTACCATCGGGAGAATATGATCATCGCGATGTAGCCACACAGTATGTTTGGCCTCTGTGGATCATCCACACGAAGCTCCCAGTCTGATCGACTCCTCACGAGTGCTAGCTCGTTGTAGAGCCCTTTCGACGGTCGATGCTGATCGAACTCCTTCGATTGATGTCTGTCGATTCTTTGGATGCTCTGGATCATCAACAAACGTGCTTGAGAGGATGTTGAAGATCTCTCTAAAATTTGGTGGGCTCACGACACTCGTAGCTTACCTTCTCACTTTTCGAACTCCAGGCTGAAACCCTGAAGAACTCATTGAAACCCTGAACACACTTTTTCTTTCTTTTCTTTCTTTTTCTCTCGGAAGGATATAGACCTTCACCTTGCACACAAGGATTCCTCATGCCCAGATTTTCTCTCCAAAATTTTTCTTGCACATGCCCCACTCTTCTCCTCCTTTTAAAATAATGTCAAACGTCTTATCCACGAGAGAGGATAAAGATGAGTAATTGCACATTTGAATTCAAATCAAATTTTGAATTCAAATGAAAATCAATTTATCCCTATCCACTAAGGGCATGAGAAGAGGAGGGCATGGCTTAATTTGTGCGTGAGTGATTTTATGAGAAACATTTTCTCGTGTAATAAATGGGGCGCTAAAAGAGGATAAGGTCAAAGCGCTAAGATTGGTTGCTCATTCAAATTCAAACTTTATTTTGAATTTGAATGACCAACCAATCATCCTTATCCACTCATTTGGCACATTAAAGTAGGGCATGAGGAAAAATTCATGAGAACTTCCTTCTCGTGAATTCAAATGGGCGCAGTGGAAGTGAGGTGGCGCAGGGAGAATGGGTCAAGGTGGTTTCATTATTTAAACCAACCTAATTGAACCAAATAAGTTAGGCTCAATTAGACTAATTTAAACCTAACTTAATTAGTCTTAATTAGGCTCAATAAAATCCTAATCAAATCAAAAATTGATTAAGTCCAACCCCTGATCAAATCAGGGACCAAACCATCTCGACGATTAGGTCAACTCTTAACCTAATTGGGTCAAACCCAACTGAATCCAATTCAATTGGACTTGATCCAAAAATAATTACTCAATCAAATTGAGTTAATTAGTGATCAAATCATTAATTAAACCTCTCATAAATATTGAGTCCAAATCTGATGGGCAATCGGACATCAAAATTCACCGATATGTAACCCTGATCGAAGAGTCCCAAACCAGTGAGACTCTTGACCCTGGTACCCAAAATGTGTGGGACTCATGATCAGAGAATCCTGATTCTCGATCACAGAGTCTCAGACATGTAGGACTCATAGTCCACGAGCATTAGGACTCTTCATCAGCCATCAAATCAGATAGGAACCTCTAATGTGTGTGACTCCGCAGGTTCGAACCTAAGCCGGTAGCACAGGAACCAATTACTGTATTAATCGAAGTGACCATCTAACAATGGTACCCGATGATCAGATAGATCGAATAGTCACAATCGCAACACTCAGAACCTACGTGAATATGGTTACTGTATAATTCATCCTTTTGACCTCTGTGTTTAGGACGACTCAGGGTTAAACTGTCAACCCTAATTAGATCATCCGAATTGTGCTCAACTCAAACAGTTCTGTGACTCCTCACAAAGACTACTCTGGCCAAGATTTTGCTAAATTGAAACACGACTGTACACAGCTCCTAAACTGGAGTGGTCAATCCCATCTTGACACATGCACCGACAAGTCAAGTACTTGACTACACCCAGCAGCCTTCCGTCACTGAATTAAAAATTCAGGTAGTCCAGTGCCTAAGTGCAGTGAGTTGCTTGCAAGTCACCGTGGCGGTCTCAGGTCGGAGGGACATTTATACCCATATTCCATCGGAGCAAATCTTGACAGCAGAAATAGCTCCGGAGTCGGTCACGTTCAGTGCAGATGTACCCTTACATCTCACCTGTATGCCATACCAGTGTCTCCACACTCATTGGTTAAGAGGACAACCAACCTATATGGCACACAATGACCTATGCTTGATAAATGTTGTCATCCTTGGTAACAACATATCATTTGGTCACGAACAGATTTAAGGACTAAACGACAAATCCTCCTTTGTCGAGTCTAAATAGTCCTAAGGACTTCACCACAACATAGGAGTTCATTAGAAGATGAAATATTTTGTAATAAAAAATATCAAAATAATTTTTATTAATTCATAATTCATGTACATATACAAAAATGAGCACAACCGTCAACAGGCTGACAATTGGCTTTGGGATACTATTCCCAATAATCTCCCACTTGGCCTAAAGCCAATCAGTGCAGTATCTAATACCCATCTTCGACTTGTAATCGTCGAACTCCTTCACTGCAATGGCTTTAGTGAATGGGTCAGCCAGATTCTCCTTTCCATCGATCTTTAGAAGGTCGACGTCACCTCGATCCATAATTTCTCATATGAGATGGTAGCGGTGCAGAATATACTTCGTCCGCTGGTGTGCCTTGGGTTCCTTCGCCTGAGCAATGGCTCCAGAGCTGTCACAGTAGAGCAGAACTGGACCAACAAGGGAGGGTGCTACTCCGAGCTCGGTGATGAATTTTTTCAGCCAGACCACTTCTTTGGCAGCATCTGATGCAGCGACATACTCCGCCTCGCAAACTGAATCAGCCATTATGTGTTGCTTGAAACTCTTCCAGCAGATAGCCCCACCATTAAGGGTAAAAATAAATCTCGACATACTTTTGCTGTCATCGTGATCAGACTAGAAACTAGATTCTGTAAACCCTATAAGTCTCAAGTCCGATTCACCATAAACAAGCCACTAGTCCTTAGTATTTCTTAAATACTTCAGGATGGTTTTAACAACCTTCCAGTGATTCTCCCCTGGATCAGATTGGTATCTACTCACTACCCCTAGTGAGTATGCCACATCTGGTCATGTACATGTCATGGCGTACATGATAGATCTCATTGTCGAAGCATATGGAATCCTACCCATACGCTCTCTCTCTTGAGGTGTTGTCAGACAATCCCTCTTCGAGAGAAAAATTTCATGGCCTATCGGTAGATAGTCTTTCTTGAAATTCTCTATGCTGAACCTCTTCAGCATAGTATCTATGTACGTAGACTGGGATAAACCAAGCAACCTTTTAGATCTATCCCTATAGATCCTCATCCCTAGGATGTAGGAAGCTTCTCCCAAATCCTTCATGGAGAACTGTGACGACAGCCAAATCTTTATTTTCTGTAATGCAGGGATATTATTCTCGATTAAGAGAATATCATCCACATACAATACAAGAAATATCACTACTGGACCATTAGCCCACTTATAAATGCAGGGCTCTTCTCCGTTCTTAACGAAGCCATATGTCTTGATCGTCCTATCAAAATGTATGTTCCAACTCCGGGATGCCTGCTTAAGTCCATAAATGGACCTCTGTAGTCTGCACACCTTAGACTCATCAGTGGATGTGAATCCTTCAGGTTGTATCATATACACCTTTTCATCCAGCTCTCCATTTAGAAAAGCTGTCTTCACATCCATCTGCCAGATTTCATAGTCCAGATGGGCAGCTATCGCAAGCATAATCCGAATGAATTTGAAAATTGCCACAGGAGAAAATATCTCGTCATAGTCTATACCATAACATTGATGATATCTCTTGGTAACCAGATGGACTTTATAGGTTTCCACCTTTCCGTCTGCGCCCCTCTTCCTCTTGAAGACCCACTTACACCCTCTGGATTTTACTCCTTCGGGTGGGTCAACCAATGTCCACACATCGTTGACCTTCATGGACTCCATTTCGGATTTCATGGCCTCTAGCCATTTCTCAGAGTCGGGTCTCTGCATTGCATCCATGTAGGTGATCGGATCTTCATCATTTTCATCAAGTTTGATAGGATCGTCGTCCCAGACCAAGAAACCATAGTATCTGTCTGATTGACGTGGTACTCTATCAGATCGCCTTAAGGGTGCTTGAACAATGGGCTCCAGATCTGATCTAATCAAATTCGATTCAGGTTCAGCAACTTGTGTCAGTTTTTTCACCTATCGAACTTCATCTAGTTCGTCCTTAGAGGCAACAGTCCCTTCACCAAGGAACTCTTTTTCCAAAAAGATTGTCTTAAGGCTGACAAACACCTTTTGGTCATCAGCCAGGTAGAAATAATACCCTTTGGTCTCTTTTAAGTATCCTATAAAATTACACTTGTCAGACCTAGGTCCTAGCTTGTCCGTAATTAAACGTTTAACATAAGCTGGACACCCCCAAACCCTAAGGTACGAGAGTACTGGCTTACGTCCTATCCATATCTCATATGGCTTTTGGTTACAGACTTACTCGAAACTCTATTTAGAAGGTAACAAGCCGATTTGAGCACATATCCCCAGAGGAAGATCGACAAACTAGCAAACCCCATCATGGATCGAACCATGTCCAACAAGGTCTGATTCCTCCTTTTAGATACACCATTATGCTGTGGTGTTCCAGGAGGAGTCCGTTGAGAGAGAATCTCATTCTCCCCAAGATATGTCAGAAACTCATTGGAAAGGTATTCACCTCCTCGATCAGATCGAAGAGTTTAAATACACTTCCCAGTTTATTTTTCTACCTCATTTTGGAATAGTTTGAACATTTCAAACAACTCTGACTTTTGCTTCATTAAATAGACATACCCATACCTCGATAGGTCGTCTGTGAAGGTTATGAAGTAGAAATATCCACCTCTTGCACTTGTGCTCATGGGTCCACATACATCAGAATGTACCAGACCCAAGAGTTCACTAGCTCGCTCACCTTTTTCAGTAAAAGGTGACTTGGTCATTTTACCAAGAAGACAGGACTCAAAGGTTGGAAGTGATTCACAATTACCTACTTCAAGAATTTCTTCTTGAGCCAACCTATTTATCCTGTTCTTATTGATATGACCTAGCCTACAGTGCCAAAGGTAGGCTTCTGACACATTATCTATTTTAGGGCATTTACCGAAGGTTTGAACCACATTATCAGGTTGTGATAGAAAGTAAATTTCATTATAAAGTTATCCAATAAATATTGTAACACCATTCAAAATGATATTGCAAACGTTTCTTTTTATTAAAAATTGATAACCGTTCATAGCCAAAAGGCCTACAGAAATAATATTTAATAAAAAGCTTGGACAATAGTGACATTCACTCAGAATTATATTTCGAGAATTGATTATAAGGTTCATGATTCCTAATGCTAGAACTGGAACTTTGCTTCCATCTCCAATGTTCAGGAACCTCTCACCTTCATCAAATCTCCTACTAACCTGCAGACCCTACATCGAATTGCAAATATGATAAGGACTTTCGGTATCCAATACCCAGGCAGTAGTATCACAAATGGAAAAGTTGCAAGGTGTTATCATATAAGTACCTTGCTTCTTCTTTGGCCTGTTCGGATCCAGTGAGGTAATGTATAGAGGACAGTTCCTCTTCCAGTGCCCCTGCTTCTTGCAAAAGAAGCACTCCGCCTGGCTTTGGTCGGGCTTGCGCTTCTTGATCTGACCCTATGCAGACGTCCCAGCATGCAGCTGCACCTTCTTATTCTTCTTCTTCTTGTTCTTTTTCCCTTTCTTAAAGGGTCGACGACCAGAAGAAGACCCTCCCACAACATTCATTGACTCTTTATGGAGCTGGTGATTCTTCTCAAAGTTCTGCAGCAACCTCAACAAGCCGTGGTAGTTCACTGCAGGCTTTGTCATTCGAAAATGAGTAAGGAAGGAAAGGAATAACTTGGGCAGAGAATTAAGGATCGCATCCTTACCGAGCTGCTCATGTAGGGAAAAATCTAGTTTACTTAGGTGCTCAATCATTTTGATCATGTACAGTACATGATCAGTGATTGAGGCTCCATCCCTCATCCGAGCATTGAAAATGGCATAACTAGTTTTGTGCCTTTCAATGTCGTCAGGCATGCCAAAAGAGTCATTCAACATTTGAAGCATCTCCTGTGTCTAGGCATTCTCGAACCTGCGACTGAACTCATCATTCATTGCCGCCAGCATTATGCACCGGATGTTGGTGCGGTCGTTAAGCCACTTCTGGTAAGTGTCTCGGACCGTCCCTCTAGCGTTCAGGGCTGGCTCCTCAGGTACCGGATTCGTTACTATATAAAGGATCCGCTCATGCTTAAGAATGATATTTAATTTTTGATACCAACTATCAAAATTAGGTCTCATGAGCTTGTCATTATCTAATAATGACTGGAGCGACAGGGTAGTGGCCATAGCTGCATAAAGGAAAACCAGACCTATATTAGTACATAAATTATTAATACTAAAGACTTGGACTTTAGTCTAAAGTTTCTCCCAGTATTTTTACGAATTGGTAGCCTTAACCTCCAATTTGAGGAATTACTTTAATTCCTTAGTGGGTACTAGAATCCACATAGACTACACACGAGCCCAACTTTGGTTGGTCAACCCATGTGCATCTATGGGAGGTTCATAACCAGTTGTTTCTCTAAACAACTTCTAGTAATTAATTTTGTCCCAGAACCTAATCAGTAGGCTTTGGCCTCCATTGAAAAAATCTGGTTAGGTCCAACCATTAACATGATTTGATTTGGTGAATCAGACCAATAAATGATCAAGCCCGACTTTGGTCGGCCAACCTAACCACCATCAGAAAGACTCAAACCAAATTATCATACTATGAATGATAATTCCATTAGTCAATAAGCACCAGGCCTTTGGGCCTCCAATAATTATTAAACTAATGGACTCATTATCACTCACTTAATGGGAGGCTATGACTTAGTTATCAATATAACTTAATCATTTTTAGGACCTAATATTTTTTTTTTTGAGGATTTTATTAAAGAATAGATGAGAAGAAAATATCCAGCCAATTTCAATCCTCCCACTGACTTCACCAAGTCAGATTAAAAAGGATTTACTTAAAGCTTGCATTAGGAGCACCTAAGTCAGTCAAACTGATTTATCTAATGACATGGGTGAGCCCTAATCACCAAATGATCTAATCGAAACCTAATTCACTAGGTTGGTCAGGTAAGTGAGATCAGTGGTGGGGATAAGCTATTAACTCGTCAGAGATCGAATCACTGTGAGTAGCTCCCGCTTAAAAACCACTAGTCAAACTGCCAAACTTACCTTAGACACCAACTGATTCATTAGTTTTAATTTGATCAACTTAGTAAATAGGGTTTCACCGCGTAGCCATGAATTAAGTCCATCTTGGTCTAGTTAAAGACATGGACCCATTCAACTACAACTATTGGAGTTGAGTCTAGAGTATCCTTGACCTAATCTAATTCAACTTTTGATTAGATTTGACCAATTACTCTAATTTAGTCCATTTCTTTAAGCTAACCTTAGGTCTAACCCAATTATGGACCTAATCCATCTAACCCATTGACCTACAAGTTTATGCAATTATCTTAGGTCTTAATTCACAATTCTAGACCTACTAGACAATACTTAATTCTTTTAATTAAGTATTTAGGCTGATGGGTCAGGATTTGACATTTCAAAAATAATTTTTAAATTTGAAAAATTTTATTTTTGTTCACCAAATATGTTGACTTATTACACAAATATATCAGCATATTTCATAAATAGCAATTCTATTGTTAATTACATTACAGAAAATAACTCAATCAAATAAATCAAGAATATTCCTTTCGTTGCTTCATCTGTATGGGATATAATCGCATCGGCACCCCTACCGCCATAGGAGACCCCATCGAATGAGAAGAGAGGGCCTTTAAACCCTACTTTTCTCCTATGACCGGACGACCATGGCAACCAACCCAATTCGATTACTTGCTACTTAGATCAAGTATATCTAAATATACCAATTTGAAAATTTAAATTTTAAATTTTAAATTTCAAATTTTAAATTTTGAATTTCAAATTTCAAATAAATTTCAAATTTTAAATTTTTGAATTTTAAATTTTGAATTTTAAATTTTGAATTTCTAATTTGAAATTTCAACCAAATTTCAAATTTCAAATTTCAAAATTTGAATTTCAAATTTTTAAATTTTGAATTTTGAATTTCAAATTTCAAAATTCAAATTTTAAATTTTGAATTTCAAATTTTTGAATTTTGAATTTCGAACAACTTTCAAAATTCAAATTTTAAATTTCAAATTTTAAATTTCAAATTTAAACTTTTAGATTACAACTTAATCTACGCATGCAAATATATATATCATATCTAAGAACCCGCTCTGATACCATTTGTGGGAAAAATTCAGTGCAGGGGTAAAATAGTAATTTTAAATTTTTTTAAAATTACTATTTTATAGTGAAAATTATTAATTAATCTAATTAATTAATAAAAATTTATCCTACACTAAGATCTAAATATGATATATAGTATGTGTGTATTTAAATTTGAAATTCGAATTTGAACAGTAAATACTTTACTGTAATGTGTTCAGAACACAATACCTTTGTGCGGTAGTAGATCACCGCAATCTGATCACGATCGAAAGAGTCTAATCATCGCGATGTAGCCACACAGTATGTCTGACCTCTGTGGATCGTCCACACGAAGCTTCTGATCTGATCGACTCCTCACGAGTGCTAGCTCATTGTAGAGTCCTTTCGACGATCGATGCTGATCGAACTCCTTCGATCGATGTCTGCTGATTCTTCAAATACTCCAGATCATTAGCAGATATGCTTGAGAGGATGTTGAAGATCTCTCTAAAATTTGATGGGCTCACGACACTCGTAGCTCACCTTCTCACTTTCCGAACTCCAGGCTGAAACCCTAAAGAACTCATTGAAACCCTGAACACACTTTTTCTTTCTTTTCTTTCTTTTTCTCTCGGAAGGATATAGACCTTCACCTTGCACACAAGGATTTCTCATGCCCAAATTTTCTCTCCAAAATTTTTCTTGCACATGCCCCACTCTTCTCCTCCTTTTAAAACAATGTCAAACGTCTTATCCACGTGAGAGGATAAAGATGAGTAATTGCACATTTGAATTCAAATCAAATTTTGAATTCAAATGGAAATCAATTTATCCCTATCCACTAAGGGCATGAGAAGAGGAGGGTGTGGCTTAATTTGTGCATGAGTGATTTTATGAGAAACATTTTCTCGTGTAATAAATGGGGCGCTAAAAGAGGATAAGGTCAAGGCGCTAAGATTGGTTGCTCATTCAAATTCAAACTTTATTTTGAATTTGAATGGCCAACCAATCATCCTTATCCACTCATTTGGCACATTAAAGTAGGGCATGAGGAAAAATTCATGAGAACTTCCTTCTCATGAATTCAAATGGGCGTAGTGGAAGTGAGGTGGCGCAGGGAGAATGGGTCAAGGTGGTTTCATTATTTAAACCAACCTAATTGAACTAAAAAAGTTAGGCCCAATTAGACTAATTTAAACCCAACTTAATTAGGCTTAATTAGGCTCAATAAAATCCTAACCAAATCAAGAATTGATTAAGCCCAACCCTTGATCAAATCAGGGACCAAACCATCTCGACGATTAGGTCAACTCTTAACCTAATCGGGTCAAACCCAACTGAATCCAATTCAATTGGACTTGATTCAAAAATAATTACTCAATCAAATTGAGTTAATTAGTGATCAAATCACTAATTAAACCTCTCATAAATATTGAGTCCAAATCCGATGGGTAATCGGACATCAAAATTCATCGATATGTAACCTTGATCGAAGAGTCCCAAAACCAGTGGGACTCTTGACCCCAGTACCCAAAATGTGTGGGGCTCGTGATCAGAGAATCTTGATTCTTGATCACAGAGTCCCAGACATGTAAGACTCATAGTCCACGAGCATTAGGACTCTTCATCAGCCATCAGATCAGATAGGAACCTCTAATGTATGTGATCCCGTAGGTTCGAACCTAAGCTGGTAGCACAGGAACCAATTTCTGTACTAATCGAAGTGACCATCTAGCAATGGTACCCAACAATCGGATAGGTTGAATAGTCACAATCGCAACACTCAGAACCTACGTGAATATGGTTACTGTATAATTCATTCTTTTGACCTCTATGTTTAGGATGACTCAGGGTTAAACTGTCAACCCTGATTAGATCATCTGAATCATGCTCAACTCAAACAGTCCTGTGACTCCTCACAAAGACTATCCTGGCCAAGGTTTTGCTAAATTAAAACACAACTGTACATAGCTCCTAAACTGGAGTGGTCAATCTCATCTTGACACACGCACCGACAAGTCAAGTACTTGACTAACCCAGTAGCCTTCCATCACTGAATTAGAAATTCAGGTAGTGCAGTGCTTAAGTGCAGTGAGTTGCTTGCAAGTCACTGTGGCGGTCTCAGGTCGGAGGGACATTTATACCCATATTCCATTAGAGCAAATCTTGACAGCAAAAATAGCTCCGGAGTCGGTTACGTTCAGTGCAGATGTACCCTTACATCTCACCTGTATGCCATACCAGTATCTCCACACTCATTGGTTAAGAGGACAACCAACCTATATGGCACATAACGACCTATGCTTGATAAATGTTGTCGTCCTTGGTAACAACGTATCATTTGGTTACGAATAGATTTAAGGACTAAACGACAAATCCTTTTTTGTTGAGTCTAAATAGTCCTAAGGACTTCACCATAACATAGGATTTCATTAGAAGATGAAATATTTTATGATAAAAAATATCAAAATAATTTTTATTAATTCATAATTTATGTACATGTACAAAAATGAGCACAACCATCAACAGACTGACGATTGGCTTTGGGATACTATTCCCAATAGCAGCTTCATGTGATCAGAGAGAACTTTTAGATCTATGTTCTCGATTGTAGAGTTTGACTACTCATGCTCAGGTATTGGGTTTGGAACCCTAGAAGTGGTAGATTAGATCTATTACTAAATGTTGTTTTTGGTTCACATACTTGTCATTTTAGATTCAGATTTTTATGCATATAATTTATGTCATCGATCCATTTATTGAAGTTTTAATATCAGATCTTATGCATGTATTTATAGATTAAATAGTTTAATCTAATATTCTTCTGTTGAAAAATTTTTGAAATGCATGCATGAAACCCCTGCGCATCTCAACAGTGGTATCAGAGCTAGATTTGATATGACGTGATATTATATGCATTTAGATCTATAATTTAATTTAGATTAGATCTGATATATGATATATAGGTCTAAAATTAGTTATAAATTTGATCACACAAACTGATATAAGATTGTCCTGCTATAAGGTTTACCCCTTACAGTGCAAAGATTGTCCTAGTTTGTGCTGATCTATATAAAATTTGATTTTAATTTGAAACATATAAAATTTATTTATGATAATTATTATCTAATTTTAGTATGATCAAAATATAATAATTAGATCTGAAATAATTTAGATTAGATCTAAATTATTAGATTAGATCTAAATTATTAGATTAGATGATCTGAGTAGTGAAGTAATCGGATCGGGTTTGTCATCAGGCCGTCCGATCATAAAAGGTAATATAGATTAGATCTCTCTTTTTTTCATTCAATTGGGTCTTTTTATGATGTGTAAGGGTGCCATTGTGACTATATCCCATGAAGATAAATGCAAAAAAAAAAATTTACTTTTCTTAAAATCCTAAGATTGTGTATATGATATATTGTATGAAAAGTAGTTGCATCTAATCTTTGCAAATAAAATCTAAAATTATGAACATATTTAGAATAATTCTAAAATAATTTATGATTAATTTTATTACTATTTATATAGAATTATTTTGATCTAAAATTAATATAATTATTGTAGTTTGCTTGTTGAGTTGACTCAGTATTATTTGGGTCGACTCAAGATCCTGATTCCTCAGCTCAATTTCTATTGAGCTGACTCATTGTTACTGGTTGAAAATTATGATTAATAATTTATTATCAATGAGTCAACTAGGTCTTGGAACTTAGTTGACCCATTATGATGAGTAGGCTCAATCCATGGGTGAGCTGATTCAAGTTTCAGATCTAAATGATTGTGCATAAAATTAATTATAAAAATATTTATAAAATTTGAAAATATTTTCAAACATCGAACCTCTACCTACAGCCTCAAACTTAATTAAGAATTAAATTAAACCTATTAGATCTAGAATTATGAATAAAAAATCTAATGTCATTCGCATAAAACATGAGTGATGGGTTAGCTTGATTAGGTCCTCCTAATTGGGTTAGACCTAGAGTTAGAATCAAAGATCAAATGGACTAAGAAGAGAAATTAGATTAAATCAAAATTTCTCTAAAGCCAATAAAATAGTTATAGTTGGTTGAGTCTATATCTTTGATTAGACTCAAATGGACTTTGATCTTGAGCTCAGCGGTCGAATCCAAATCCATAAATAGATCTAATTGAAACTGATTAACCAGTTGGTGTTTAAGATAAATTTGACAGTCTTGACTGGTGGTCATTAATTGGGAGCTACTCGTATAGATTGAGACTATGATGAGTTAATGGCATATCCCTCCCACCAATCTCACTTATCTGGCTAACATGGTGAATCAAGTTTTGATCAAATCGCTTAATGATTATGGTTGACCCATGCTTACTAAAAAATCAGTTCGATTGATTTAGGTGCCCCAAGTACAACTTATCTTTATCCTCAACATAACTTGATGAAGTCAGTAGGAGGATTGATGACTTGTCAGTTAGACCGGCTTGTTTCTAATCCACCCTGATCTGACTTGGTGAAGTTAGTGGGAGGATTGAGATTAGTTGGTCTATATATTTAATTCTGATAAATTATGTTAACTAAATCTTCTAAATTATTAGATCCATAAATGAGCTAGTTATAGTGATAACTAGATCATAGCCTTCTATTAAGATGAATGATAATGGGTCTATTATTTCTGATTGACATTGCAGGCGCCATCCATCTGGTATTTCTCTGAATGATGGAATTATTATTCATCATATAATGACTCTATTATACTATCTAATAAATAATTAGGTTGGTCGAGCCATACTCAGACCTGATTATTCATTAGTTAGAATCACTGAGTAGATTCATGTTAATGGTTGGACCTAATCAGGACTTTCAGTGGAGGCCCATCGCCTACTGAAATGAAATATAGAGAAAAACTAATTATTAAAAATTATTTAAAAAAATAATTAGTTGAGAATCTTTCCATAGATGCATATGGGTTGGTCGAGCCATACTCGGGCCTATATGCAGTCTGTGTGGATTCTAGTACCCATTAAAAAATTAAGGTAATTCTTTGAATTGGAGATAGAGGCTACCAATTTGTATAAAATAGTAGGAAAATCTTTAGACTAAAGTCCATATCTTTAAGCTTGATTAATTCATATACTAATTAGGTATGTATTTTTCTTTTTTTTTAAAAATCATTAGTAATTTATCGCTCCACTCACTATTTGACAGTGATGAGCTTATTGGATCCAACTTCGATAGCTAGTATCGAAAGTTGAATATTGATCTTGAGCCCAATCTAGCTAAAATATTTAGGGCTGAATCAAGTCAAGCAGACTATGACCCAAATAAGCTAAAAAAAAATGAGCAATTAGTTGCTAATCAAGGTGCTTATATGATAACACCTTATAATTTCTTCATATGTGACACTACTATCTGGGTATTGGATATCAAAAGTCCAGTTCATATATGCAATTCGTTGCAAGGACTTCAAGTTAGTAAAAAATTTGAAAATGATGAGAGATTCCTAAATGTGGGAGATGGAAGTCAAGTTCCAATCCAGACTTCAGGAGTTGTCGAGCTTATTTTCAAATCTAATGGTATCATTTTAAGTGATTGTCACTATTGTTCATCTTTCTTGATGAATATAATCTCTATTGATCTTTTGATCAAAGATGGTTATAGTTTATCAATAAAAAATAATTATTGTGATATCATTATGAATGATGTTACAATAATATGAGGATAATTAAAAAATGGCATCTATATATTATCACAGCCTATGAGTGTAATGTACACTCCAAATAAATGTTCAAAGTTAGATAATGTCACAGATGCCTACCTTTGGTATTACAGGCTCGATCATATTAACAAAAGCAGGATAAACAGGTTAGCACAAGAGGGTATCCTCAATATCAATGATTGTGAATCATTGCTGTTCTGTGAGTTTTGTCTTCTTGAAAAGATGACTAAGTCACCTTTTATTGAAAAAGGTGAACGAGCTAGTAAAGTTCTAGGTCTAATACATAGTGATGTTTGTGGACCTATAAACACTAGTGCCAGAGGAGGGTATAGCTATTTCATTATATTCACAGATGACTTATCTAGGTATGGGTATGTCTATTTGATGAAATACAAGTCCGAATCATTTGAAATGTTCAAACGATTTCATAATGATGTAGAAAAATAAACTAGAAAAAGTATTAAAACTCTTCGATTTGATCGAGGGGGTGAATACTTTTTTAGTAAATTTTTGACATAACTTGAAGAGAATGGGATTCTCTTCTAATGGACTCTTCTAAGGACACCACATCATAATGATGTTTCAGAAAGAAGGAATCGAACCTTGTTGGACATGGTTCGATCCATGATGGGGTTTGCAAGTCTGCCGATCTTCTTTTGGAGATATGCACTTGAGACAGCCTGTTTTGTGCTCAATAATATTTCAAGCAAATCAGTTAGTAAAACATCATATGTGATATGGTCAGGACGTAGGCCGAACCTCACTTACCTTAAGGTCTGGAGGTGTTCGGTTTATATCAAATGATTACAAACTAACAAGCTCGAACTTAGGTCCGATAAGTATAATTTTATAGGGTACCCCAAAGAAACGAGGGGATACTACTTTTACCTTCCTGCTGAAAAAAAAATATTTGTCAGCAGTAAGGTACACTTTTTGAAAAAAGAGTTTCTTAGTGAAGGAACAAGTGCCTCTAAAGTCGAGCTTGATGAAGTTCGATAGGTAGAAGAACCGATACTAGTAACTGAATCTGAATCAAATTTGATAAGATTAAATCTGGAGCCCAATATACAAACATCCTTAGGACGATCTGGTGGAGTACCACGTCAGTCAGATAGATATTTAGATTTTTTGGTTCGAAATGGTGATCCTATTGAGCTCGATAAGAATAATGAAGATCCAGTCACCTATATGGATGCAATGCAAAGGTTCGACTCTGAAAAATAGCTTGAAGCCATGAAATCTGAATTGAAGTCCATGAAGATCAACAATGTGTGGACATTGGTTGATCCACCTGAAGGAGTAAAACCCATAGGGTGTAAGTGTGTCTTCAAAAGAAAAAAGGGCACAGATGGAAAGGTTGAGATCTATAAAGCCCATCTGGTTGTCAAGGGGTATCATTAGCATTATGGTATTGATTATGATGAGATGTTCTCTCCTGTGGCAATGCTCAAGTCTATTTAGATCATGCTTGTGATAGCGGCATACCTGGACTATGAAGTCTGGCAAATAGATGTGAAGACAGCTTTTCTAAATGGAGAGTTGAATGAAGAGGTATATATGATGCAATCTGAAAGGTTCATATCTATAGATGAGTCCAAGATGTGTAAGCTTCAAAGATCCATTTATGGATTGAAGCAAGCATCTCGGAGTTGGAATATACGTTTTGATAAGATGATCAGAATGTATGACTTCGTTAAGAATGGAAAAGAATCCTGTATATATAAGTGGGCTAATAGTTTAGTAATTGTATTTCTTGTTTTATATGTGGATAATATTCTTTTAATCAAAAATGATGTTCCTGCATTACAAAGAATAAAAGTGTGGCTGTCGTCATAATTCTTCATGAAGGATCTAGAAGAAACAACCTACATTCTAAGGATGAAGATCTATAGAGATAGATCTAAGAGGCTGCTCGGACTCTCCCAATCAATGTACATAGATACCATGCTGAAACGGTTCAGCATGAAGAATTTTAAGAAATGCTATCTTCCGATAAGTCATGAAATTTTTTTTTCGAAGAAAGATTGTCCGATAACCCCTCAAGAGAGAGAGCATATGAGTAAAATTTTATACCTCGACAGTGGGTTCTATAATGTACATCATGACATGTACAAGATTGGATGTGGCATACTCACTAGGAGTAGTGAGCAACCAATCAGATCCAGATAAGAACCATTGGAAGGTTGCAAAAACCATCCTTAAGTATTTGAAAAATACTAAGGACTAGTGGCTAATTTATGGGAAATCTGACTTGAAACTCATGGGATACACTGATTTCAATTTTCAATCAGATCATGATGATAGTAAAAGCGTATCAGGATACATCTTTATCCTAAATGATGGACTGTCTACTAAAAAAATTTCAAGCAGCACACCATAGCCAATTCAATTTGCGAGGCAGAGCACATTGCGATATCCAATGCTACAAAGGAAGCTGTGTGGCTGAGGAAGTTCATCACCGAGCTTGGAGTGGCACCCACCATTGATGGTCCAGTTCTGCTTTACTACAATAGTACTGAAGCCATAGCTCAGGCATAGAAGCCGAAAGCAGATCAGCGGATAAAGCATATTCTACGTCGCTACCATCTTGTCCGAAAGATCATGGATCGAGGTGATGTCGACCTTCAAAAGATCGATGGAAAAGATAATTTGACTGACCCATTAACTAAAGTCCTTATGGTAAAGGAGTTCAAAGATCATAAAATGAAGATGGGTATACGATACTGTACCGATTGGCTTTAGTACAAGTGAGAGTTATTGAAAAATATATCCCAAAGCCAATCATCAGTTTGTTGACGATTGTGATATTTGATATAATTATATATGAATTAATTAATAAAATATTTATTTGATAGTTTTCATCATAAGCTTGTATATCTTCTATATCGAATTTCTGTGTTATGACGAAAGTTCTTAGGATTATTTTAAATCGATAAAGGAGGATTTATCGTTTAGTCCTTAAATGAGTTCGCGACCAAATGATATACTATTACTAAGATGATAGATATATCTAGTGTAGGTCATTGTGTGCCATATAGGTTGGTTATCCTCTTAACCAAGGAGCGTGAAGACGCTAGTATGGCATACGGGTGAAATATAGGAGTACATTTCACTGAACGTGACCAACTCCGGAGCACTCTGCTGTCAAGAGTTACTCCAAAAAGATATGGGTATAAGTGTCCCTCCAATATGAGATCACCATGGTGACTTACAAGCAACTCATTGTGCTTTGATGATGGATTCTTAAATTTTTAATTCAGGATCGGAAGGTTTCTAGACACAGTCAAGTACTTATGAAGTTGGTGCGTGAGTTAAGATGGAATTGACCACTCCAAGAGATTGGAGAGAATGCTTTGTGTTTCAATTTAGTAAGACCTTGGCCAGGACAATTTTTATGAGGAGTCATAGGATTTATCAGGTTGAGACATATAATGAATGTACTGTAAAGAGTTGACAGTTTAAACTCTAAGTCATCCTAGCATCAAGAGTCAAAGGGATGAATTATACGATAACTATATCCAAATAGATTCTTGAGTGTTGTTTTGCATACATTCGACCTATCCGAACATCGGATACCCTTGCTAGATGGTTACTCTGATTGGTACAGGAATCAGTTTCTATGCTACTAGCTTAGGCTCAAACCTATAGGGTCACAAATATTAAAAATTTTTCTCTGATCATATGGCTAATTTGAAGAGTCCCAGTGGATGGAGACTCTAGTGAAGAGTCCCACTGAACGGGGACTCTGCTGGAGAGTCCCACTGGATGGGGACTCTAGAGAAGAGTTCCACTAAACTTGGACTCTATCATTAATGAAAGATTAATTAGTGATTTGATCACTAATTAGTTCAATTTAATTGAGCATTAAAGTCTGGATCAAGTTTGATTGAATTGGATTTAATCAGTTCAAGTCTGATTAGGTTATGAGATGACCTAATCACTAAGGGAGAAATAATCTTGATTTGATCGGATCTATGACTCAATTAATTTATTGATTTGATTAAATTTAATTGAAGTTATAGGAGTCTAATTATATTAGGTTCATTATATTTTATTTAGATCTAATTGGATTGAGTTTGAAAGAAATCTAATTGGTTAAACCCTAGAGTTCCAAATGAGTGGAACTCTCTCCCTTGCGCCCCCCAAATTATCTCACACCTTTTCTCACCATACAAAATTTATTTATGCATGAGAAAATCAGAAAATAACCCTTCTTTTACCATCTATTAAGGATAGAAATTGGTTGGTTTTGATTTGAATTCAAAATAGTTTGAATTTCAACTTAAAACCTTATCTATATCCTTCCACATGTTGGCTATTTTTGAAGGGGCTCATTGTGTGCGAGAAAAGGAAGTCTTTTCAATTGATTTTTATGCTCAATTTTCTTTGGTAAGTCTCTCTTTAAGTTAACAAGGGTAAGAAAAATTTGGAGTTATATGGAAATTCAAAATGGTTTGAATTGCAACAAACTCCAACCCTTATTCTATCTTATCTGGTTTGTGCGACAATCATAAAAAGGCCATAATTTTGTGTGCCAAATGAAGGGAGCTTTTCACCATGAGATATCAAAGAGAAAGAGGGTCAAAAATTATTCTTTGGGATGTGAGGTTTGGGTGGGTTTCCTTCTTCCTTGGCATGAACAAAAGAGGAGACCGATCTCTTCTCAGGTGAGCGATCTAGAACTGTTCTAGGATTTTTGGATGAGAGAAAAATAAAAGAGAAGAGAGTCTTCATCTATTTTTTTCTACTATCCAGTATCCTCTTCTGATCCATCTTCGACATCAAAAAGGTCTGAGACGATCAAAGAAGGAGATCAAGTCAGATCTGCCATCAGAAGCTGACTGCGTGATCTAGCACTCTCACGGAGGGCTAATCGGTCCGAAGGCTTCGTGTGGACCATCTGTAAAGGTCGGAAGCTTGTGCGGCTGTGTGTGATCAGAGAAAACTTCTAGATCTATGTTCTCAATTATGAAGTTCGACTATCCATACTTAGATATTGGGTTTGGAACCCTAGAAGTGGTAGATTAGATCTATTACTAAATACTATTTTTGGTTCACATGCTTGTCATTTTAGATTCAAATTTTTATGCATATAAATTCATGTCATTGATTCATTTGTATGAGTTTTAAGATTAGATCTTATACATATATTTATAGATTAAATAGTTTAATCTAATATTCTTCTACTAAAAAATTTTTGAAATGCATGCATGAAACCCCAATACATCCTAACATGGAGATCCTACTATGTGTACGAGGTAGAGGAATATACATCTACTGGCTCATCATGAATAGGTTCTTTAGGTCTTATAGCTTGCTGCTCTTCAGAGACACTCTCTTTGAGCTTAACTTTCTTCCTACTACTTCATCTTGATTAAATAATTTTTCAAGAAGATAGCATGTCAGGTCACAATCACATTGTAATCCTTTCAGAAGATAGTAGTATCCTAAACTCTTTTAGGATGAGTTTTATAGATCTATCCTCTAATATATCCATCTGCTATTCTTGACACAAGCTGAGCATCCTTAAATCTTGATTCAGTTCTCACCATGCCATATCTCATATGGTATGGTAGAAACAGGTTTAGAGAGAACCCAATTCCATAGAAATAAAGCATATTCCTAAAGAAATAAAAATAAATCAGTGAATTTCATCATGAATCAGACTATATCTCATATAGTCCCATGACTCTTTTTAATTATCTCATTGAGCTGAGATATACTAAGAACGGTCCAATATGAAACTATGCCATTTATGAGATAACTGAGAAATTTCTTTCTTTGGTATTGCATCCTCGATCTGATTGAAGTATCTTTAGAAATTTTTTGATTTACTTCTCATATACTTACCTATACCATGACTGATCATCGTTAAAGGCAATGAAGTAGGGACAACTTTTTTTGTTGGCACATCATATGGGCTACACACATCATATATATACAAGGATAAGTATCTCAGTGATCTTTTTTTCTTTTGTCCCATAAGAGTAGCTTGGTCATATTTTCTCAAAGAGATGATGCACAAACTAAATATGACTCAATAGTCAATGAGCCCAAAGGTCCATATTTTTTCAGTTTGTTAATCATTTCTTCTCCAATATGACTTAGCCTAAGGTTTCACATATACTTAAGGTTTATCTCAACTCTGGATCTCTCAGATCCAATGACATTCACTGCTTGCTCAATTAAGTTTACAGATGCATCACCATGCAAATGATAGAGACTATCTCTAAGAATTAAATCTAAATGATAATCACAAAGAACAGATACCCATGGCCATAGCAGCAACTCTTGCCCTATTACTAATTTTAAGGGTTACTTTCTTAATCCTCTACTTTCCATCGACTCTATATAAAATCACTAGAGTCTATAGCTCAACTGAGAGAAGAAAAAATTGTAAGGATAGTATTGAGCAATTTCGACATATCTACTCTAGGTGTGTCTTTATTTCTTTAGGCTCTTTAGGTATTTACCTTTAAACTCTTTCAAGGTTCTTTTGTTAAAAATACTTTGACCAATTCAGATAAGATGCCAAGATGGTCTTTCATATGGTAGTTTACCATAAACTATCCATATAAACTAAACAGGGATCGCATGATCAAATTCATTAGTAATTCCTTATGCATGGTCATGTCGAGCTTTTTGAGCTCCTTAATGTTCTTGATTATTATCAAATAACGATCATAGACTGACTGCCCATCACGCATCACATGTGCTGTGTGACTCTGATCACATCACAATACTTATAGATAAATCAATGTATCGTTGACAATGAACATGTGCTCATGCATACGTTGGAGTTCATCTAACATGGACTTCAACATTTAGCACCTATCTTAATTGTCATTGTCCATCTAGTCATCAAGTATAGCTCATTGACTTTGGATTGGACATGTTATTAGCATCAGAATAATCTAGAAGAGAACATTACTTAATTTTTTAAAATTAAGAATAATTTTTAAGTTTGTGAGCCAGTCTATATAATCGATTTTGGTTAATCGATTGATATCTAGGATTTGAGCAAGATAGTTGGAGGCTGACAAAATAAATGACAGAAAGCAAAGATTTTAATTGGATATTTATACTTATTTCATAATTTACTCTAAAAATTTTTAGATATAAAAAGAGACTCACTATTTTATCAGATCTTCCACACTCTCTGGATGGAGAAATAAAAATTCTAATGCGACAATTGAGTTTTTAATAGGTGCTGCGGTCCCACCGATGCTGTGCACCTCACCTAACAGTTATTGGTAACACGAATGAACATCGATGTGTGGATAACTCTTTATCCAGATGCTTCTTTAAGCATGTTGCAGCGACTTGATCTCTAAGTCATATGGGCTCACCTAACAAGTTATTGCCTGCACTGCTTAGTTAAGTCAGACCCACCATTCACAAGTAGGTGCAAAGCCATTATTGGGTCCCTCATCTAACAGTTATTTGGCCCAACCCTATCTTTACCCTAAAGCAACTCTTTGCTAATAGAATGGTTGCGTGTTCTCAATGCAACTGAACCACTGTGACCAGTCGAGAATAATCAACATCGGTAGCACGCCCGCACATCTACAACGGTGGAAGACCATTGGACTTAATATGTATAAAGAGATTTTGAAGTTAGGTCTTATCTAATCAGTCATCATATGACTGATCTTATTGGCATGGGCTAAATCAAATTGTCAAGCAATCATATTTAAGACTCAATCTTTTAAATTGGCCAGGTAAGTAGAGATTGGTGGGAGTCCCCTATTATTTTTCTTGGACACTAATAAATTGACTAGGTTAGCGAATGGAACTAATTAAATAACTACCTTTCAATTATTTACCTTAGATACCAATTGGTTAATTGATCCGAATAGGTTAGCTTAGGTGAATCAGATTCGAGCCATAGAGCTGAATTAGATCTTTAGGTTAATCGATTCTACATATGGATGTCAATCGATTCGATCAACAATAATTATATGATCTTAAGCTCTGTTGACCTCATCCTAATCAATACTTGACTCAGTTTGATTAAATGCTAAATTAATTTGGGCTCAATATGATTAAATCAGAAATTTTAGATGTAATTCAATTACATGACCTAATTTGATCTACCCATGACTAACTCTTCATGCACAAACACTAATTTTAGATCTTAAATCTAAATTTTCAGATCTAAAATTTTTGCATGAAAAGTATGTTTTGATCTTGAAATAATTTCATATCATACATATAAACATATATCATATACATGAATAAGTTCAAGTCATAGAAATAAATTTCAACCCTAAATATGCTTTCATTTATCATATATATGAATCAAAACAGATCTCAAAACTCTTTTCAGATCTAAACAATAAAACATATATCACATACATACTGAAAAATTAGATCTAAAATTTTATTTAATTAAAAACTTTAACATCATTCTAGGATAATCATTCAACATAATAAGTTATGCTAGGACAACCATATATCAGAATGACATCAAAAGCTTTCAGATCTAAAATTTTTCTCTACAGATTTTAAATCTAAATCTTAATCTCATGCAAATGATGTAGCTCTAATACCACAGTTGGATTTTACAGTTCCATGCATGCAAAAATTTTTTAAAACAAGTATGCAGTGAAATTTAAAATTTTTAAATTAAATCTAATTTAATCTAAGTATGCATAAGATCAAATCTTAAAATCATAAATAGGATTATCATATATGAGATAGGATTCAGATACAGAAATTAAATAAAAAAAATAAATAGAGAACATACTTTGGCATGGATTAATATTTATCACGAACTGATGATCATGGATGTCTTTCGAAGGTCTCTTGTAGCCGCATAAGTATCCGACCTCTACGGATATCCACATGAGACTTTGATCTGATCAGAAGCTTATTGATCTTATCGGGATGCTAGCTCTTTTACAGAGATTGCATCTTGATGGTTGAAAATCTTTTTTTCTCTCAAAACAATCTTGGAGAAGAAGAACATAGAAGGATGTTGATTTTTATACTAGAGATCACGAGACTAATCTTTTCTTCTCTTTTCTTCCTTAAACCCATGCATGAAATCTCTACACTAGAGATGCAAAAATTTTGTCCAACTTTTGGATAAAGAGAAGAAGAGAAATCTATATTCAAATCAAGATAAAAGAGAGGAGAGAAGATGACCTACCAACCAACCTTTGGTTGTGGAAGAAAGAGAGGATATGTATCATATTACCTCATGCCATGAAGATGCCGCGCTCTCTCTTTCTCTTCTCTATTTTTCTCACACATGCCCCTTGGTTTTATGGCATCTCAAAACTGATCACATCAGCCATGAGCCATCCCATATGATCCATGGTTTAAATAGGCAAAGAGTAGTTTGAATTTGGTTAGGAGATGAGAGTCCTATTCTTCTTGGACTCTTGATTTTTTTTTATGCTGCCAACCCAACTCCTTTTGCACCCAGGTTTCTCATGGAAGAAAGGAGATTTCCCATGGATTATTACATGTAAAAAGGAAGGAAGGATGTGGGCTAATTTGGCATCCAAATATGAGTGGGCGTGGGACCTCTTTTGTGGTGCATGGAAGGAAGAATTTAAATCACATGGGACTCTTCTTTTAGATGGCTGATTTAAATTAATTTAAATCTTAACCAATTCTAATCATATTAAAAACTGATTAGATCTAAATAGATAAACAATCAAATCTAATTTAGAACCCAAACTATTTAGATTAGGTGTCACCTAATTAGAGAAGGAGTCCTGATCCTTTTGGACTCTTGGTGCTTGAGCTAAACTCAATTTAATCCTGATCCAATTAGGATTTGATGCACTCATAAAAATAAAAATTTTTAGTCCAAATAAAAATTTAAACATTCTTGTTTAGATCTTAATCTAATTAGAAATTGAGTCCAACCCAAATCCTAATTTAATTAGCAATCATTCTCTCATGCAATTTAGTTATCTCATAATCCAATCAGGTTTGATCAAATCAAACCCATATCAAGTCAAATTAAATCTAATTTAATTAGACTTGATGCAAGCCTCATAGCTCAATCAAATTGAGCCAATTAGCAATCTAATTACTAATTAATTCTCCTATAACTCACTAACTCTTTAGCGAGTTACTTAATGTAATCTTTGTATTGGATTAATCATTAATCAAATTGATAATCAAATTCTATCATGATTCATAATCGTAATTCAACCATCTGATCAGTCAAAAGCCTCTTTTACGTATGATACCATGATTTTATTTTATCTGATAGTGAGATATTTTGTGATGCCTATCACAATATTATTGAAACTCTTTTCAATGGGTTGGAACCGTTCCAGCTCTATCCACCAAAGATCATCGATCATCAAAATGATTCTCGTGGGTCTCACAAGCCACCAGTGACACCTAACAGTATGTAGTAGAAATTTAATAGAATAAAAGATGATAAATCTCTAGGCGTAGTTAACGTATGATACAGTCTCTCTATCATGAGTTCCGATCGAATGTCAGATCATAGATGAATCATCAAACCCCATCATCGATCATATGATAAATTCAATAAGCTCGAGTCCATGTATGATCCTCATGAAAACTCTTTTTTATTAATTACACTACCATAGTCATGGACTTAAAGACTCAGCTTCATAAATCTCATAGGACTACTCCCTTATGCTAGATAGATCCCATCTAGATGTACATCCTACTTCTACAGTGGACCAACTGTTGCTAACATCCACTATAAGGGCTCATTGAGATTCATGTTTATGTGTACTCAAACTCCAGCAGCCTCACTGTGAGTAGCTGTAGCACCACAGGTCAAAGGACCAATCATACAACTGCAACATCGAGAAAGTCACTAACGAGTGAGTAGATATCCATGTGACTTTTCATGTTGGTCATGCTCAATGCTATTTATTCTCTAACAACCACCTGCACTTTCACTCCAGTTTCACTACACCACAAACTCGAGATCCATCAGTCCGAAGGAAGCGATCCATGCACTGGTTTATTCAGATCAATCACTATCCTTATTATGATCCTATGACCAGGAGCAATTTAGAAATTAGCCATCAATGACACATGTCTCAAATTCTTAACTCATTGAGAATATGTGTCATCATCTTATTAATCTCTTAGATGATTCATGGATACATAAAGTATGAATGGTAATATAGATGCCCATAAAGTACAAAAATATATCCTAGAAATATAATATGTGTCCACCAAGATTAGCTTTTAGGGCATACATCCAATACAGAATTACTACTACTTTCTGGATGGTTATTCAAGATATAATTATTGGAATTTGGAGTTTGGTATATGCATATGTATTTCAAAATTTTATTTTCTAAACACCGTAATGAAGAATAAGATTAAAATACTTTTAATCTAAATTATGTATGCATGAAAATATAAAACCACATGGATGAATTTTATATACTGAAATTGATATATGCTGAAATTCAGATTGTGATTAAATCACATACCTGTTTCACAAACATTTTCTTGAAATTTGGATCTAAAAGAGAAGAGGTTCTCTCTTAGCTGCATAAGTGTCTAGCCTCTATGAGTATCCACTCAGGATCAATCTGGAACAGCCCTCTTTAATCTGAATTTTGTTCTTCAAAAATTCAGCCTGCTGAATTTGAATGAAGCCTGGATCGCGATCAATGATTGATCTTTCTCCTTGATCTTCTTCTTCTCCTCTTTTCTAGAGTTTCTTTCCTTGCTATGTGCTGCTACCAGATGCTAGAAATCAGTAAGAAAAAGACACCCAATAGCATTTGGGCATGGAACACCTTGGGATGCGTGTCCCAAGGTAAAGGGCATGTAGAACATCCAAGAGAAAAGAAAGGGAGAAGAACAGAGGGCATGAAGAGAGCCTTTGGGTGTGAGGGACTGCTGGTTTGGATGCTTTAGGTGAAGAAACCAGATCTAGGATTTCAGAGTTAGATCTTAAAATTTTTTCAAAATCAAACAGCGGAAGACTAAAATAAATCAAAATTTATCTTATAAAATCAGAGAATATCTAGATCTAAAATCTTATTACATAATTATTATATGATATTAATCATGAATTAAAATATAAAGAGCAAGAACTACATGTTGATCACATCAATATGTTTCTATACTACATCAAATGTATATAAAATATAATAGATCAGATCTATTACCTTGCAAGTTAGACATTCTAACTTTACTGATCCGGACTTGAGGATGATGTTGCGAGCTACACATGCGTCCGGCCTCTAGGAGTCATCCACATGAGCCTATGAATCACGATCAAAAGTCCTGATCCAGAAAATCAGCACAGTATGCTAGTACTGCACTGATCCTTCTTCGATGGTCGATCAGATGCCTTCTTCTTCTTGATTTGGACTCTTCCAAAGATGAAAAGTAGGAGAAGGAGTTTTAGATGAGACACTCTCAAAAAATTTATAGATGGAGGAAGGGAAGAGATGAACCCAGTAACTCTAGAAGAAGATCCTCTTCTTCTTCTCTTTGCTCTAACCCAGACACCTAGCATTGTGTCTATTAGATCTCCATGCCCCAAGACTTTTTCTCTTTGATTTTTGGATGCCTCAAAGGTCTCTCAATGCTCTATGTTTCACAAAAATTTTATAAATAAATTCATTTTAAATAGATAGATATGAAGAGTCTTTGTCTAGGTCAAATACCTAGTCAAGGATTATCCAAACAAGGCAAGACAAAGGGCGCCCAACTCTTGGGCATCCCCTCTTTCTTTTTCTACTATGGACCACCAGCAAAGTGTGCATATTATATTCCATAAAAGTTATAAAAATTATAAAAAAAATTTGGATAAAATCAGTGCCATAAGGAAAGGGTTTTGGTTTCCTAAAACTCTATCTCATAGAATTTGAAATCCAAACTAATTCCTACTTTGACTTGATCCACAACCACATTCCATGTAAGAGAGAAAAAGAGCAAAGTTTTGGGCATGTGTGAAGAACTGAGAGAGAGGATTTTATCACATAAAATAAAAAAGAGTGGGTGTGAGATAAGAGAGAGTAAGCGTGGGGGGCTAAGGTGGTGCAAGGTGGAATCCTAGTCTTACTAGGATTCAATCTATGACTTGTTCAAATTTGGTTTCTCAAACCAAATCAAACCAAAATCAAATCAAACTAATTAAAATATATCTTAATCTAATTAAGAATCTAATTTAATCAGATTAAATTAAATTTAAATCTAATTTAATTTTTTAATCAAATTAGAAATTAGATTGACCCAAGTCCTAATTAGACTAGGACTAGTTTTTCCTTGCACTTGGCTTATCTAATAAACCAATTAGACTTGATCCAATCAAGTCTAAACTAAATTTAATTAAATTATATTTAATTAAACTTAATCTAAACTCTTTGTTTTAATCAAATTAAGCTAATTAATAATCAAATTGCTAATCGATCCTCCTACAATACTTACACTAGGTTAAATGTCAATCGTATTGATTGTTTAACCCTAGAATGATTCTTAATCGTTGATCAACCATCCGATCGGATCATGAACTCTAATGTGTGTGACCTCATAGGTCCAAACCTAAGCTGGTAGTACAGGAATAAATTTTTATACCAATCGAAGTGATCATCTAGCAATGGTACCCGATGGCCGGATAGGTCGAATGTTTAGAACAACATCCTTAGAACCCATGCGGATATAGTTTCCATATAATTCATCCCCTTGACCAAAATATTCATAGGACACCTCAGAGTTCAACTGTCAACTCTGATCAGGTTGTCCACATTGTATTTCAAAATATCAAATCCATCTGATGGATTATTCTGACCAAGATTTTGCTAAATTGAAATACAGCGACTCATTCTTCTCCAACTCTTGGAGTGGTCAATCCCATCTCGATCACACTCTGACTTTGCAAGCACTTGATTGTGCTCAAAAGCTTTTCATCACTGAATTAAAAATTTAGTTAGTCCAGTACCAAAGCACAGTGAGTTACTTGCAAGTCACTGAGGCAATCTCAGGTCTAAGGGACACTTATACCTATATCCCATCAGAGACATCTTCGACAGCAGAATGCTCTGGAGTTGGTCATGTTCAATGATGATGTACCCTTACACCTCACCTGTATGCTATATCAGTATCTCCACACTCTTTGGTTAAGAGGATAATCAATCCATATGGCCTACAACGACCTATGCTCGATAGAAGCTGTCATCCTTATTAACAGCCTATCATTTGACCATGAACAGTTTTAAAAACTAATTAATAAATCCTCTCTTTATTGAACCTAAATAGTCCTAAGGACTTCATCACAACAACGGAGTTCATTAGAAGATGAAAACTTGTGATAAAAGTATCAAAAATATATTTTATTTAAACAAATCAATTACAATACAAGGTTGCTCAACCGTCAATAGGTTGACGATTGGCTTTTGGGACATATTTTCCAATAACTATTTCATTTTAAGGATCTAATAATTTTAGAGGATTTAATTAATTTAGAGGAGGAGGTTAGACGAACAAGCTTATCATGATCCTCTCACTGGCTTCACCAAGTCAGCTTAAGGGAGACCATTAAAAGGGCTAGTCTAGGAGCACCTAAATCAGTCACACTGATTTACCTAGCTGACATGGGTCAGCTCGAATAGTCAAATGATCCGATCAAAACATAATTTTATCAAGAGGTCAGGTAAGTTCGATCGGTGGGAGGATCTGCCAAAGCTTGCCTTAGACACCATCAGAAATGGCCAGGTAAGCGGGCTGCCAATTAAAAACCACCGATCTGGTTTACCTTAGACACTAACTGATTTAATTAGTTTCGATTAGATCAATCTAACAGTTTGTGCTAGACCTCTTAGCCAAGAATTAAGTCCATTTGGTTCTTGTTAAAGATATGGACTTGACCAACTACAACTATTGTAATTGATCTAGAGAATCCTTGACCTAATCTAAGACAATAATTGATTAGATTTATTCAATTCTCTAATTAAGTCCATTTTTAACCTAACCTTAGGTCTAACCCAATTAATGGACCTAATTCCCACTAACCCATTAACCCAATGTGTTATGGTTTGTGTCTTAGGTTCTTCAATTCACAATCCTAGAACCTAATCAAATAACTTCTTAATTCTCAATTAAGTTTTGGGCTAAGGGTTGGGGTTCGACTTTTCGAAAATAATTTTCATATTTGTAAAATATTTTTACAATATGGTTCTACCAACCAAGTTGCATGTTTAATTCATAATCAAAATACAAGTGAAATAAGCATGAAACTAGTTTAAATCTAATCTAAACAGGTTCATGTAATTGAAACAATTTCAACTTTAAACCACGCAAATTTTTCAGACAAATATATGATGGTTCTTTACGTAAAAATTATTAACAAAGAGATTTTATTTTAGATTTAAATATTTTTTAAATCTAATAAATCATAAATTTAATCTAGATCATATCTAACAAATTTAGGATTAAAGATAGATCTACACGAACTAAGACAACCTTTGCACTATAAGGGGTAAACCTTACAGCAGAATAACCTACAGTTCGTGATTGATCTAAAAATTTTAATTTTAGATTTAAAAATTATATTATAAATTAGATTTAATTTAAAAAATAATCTAAGTATGTATAAATAATCATGTAATAAACAACCTAGGCTCTGATACCAATTGAAGGAACCAGATCTAGGGTTTCAGGGTTAGATCTTGAATTTTTTTCAAAATCAGACAGTGGAAGACTAAAATAAATAAAAATTTATCTTATAAAACTAAAGAATTCTTAGATCTAAGATCCTATTACATGATTATTACATGATATTAAATCATAAATTAAAATATAAAGAGCAAGAACTACATGTTAATCATATCAACATGTTTTTATACTACATCTAATGTATGTAAACAATAATAGATCAGATCTATTATCTTGCAAGTTAGACATTCTAACTTTGTTAATCCAAGCTTGAGGATAATGTTATGAGCTGCACATGCATCTGGCCTCTAGGAGTCATCCACATGAGCCCACGAATCACGATCAGAAGTCCTGATCCAGAAAATCAGCACAGTATGCTAGTACTACGCTGATCCTTCTTCGATAGTTGATCAGATACCTCCTTCTTCTTGATTTAGACTCTTCTAATGATAAAAAGTAGGAGAAAGAGTTTTAGATGAGACAGTCTCAGAAAACTTACAGATGGAGGAAGGGAAGAGATGAACTCAGCAACTCTAGAAGAAGACCCTCTTCTTCTTCTCTCTGCTCTAACCCAGACATCTAGTTTTGTATCTATTAGATCTCCATGCCCTAAGACTCTTTCTTCTTAATTTTTGGACATCCCAAAGGTCTCTCAATGATCAATGTTCCACAAAAATCTTATAAAAAAAATTATTTTAAATAGAGAGATATGAAGAGTCCTTGTCTAGATCAAATACCTAGTCAAAGTTATCCAAACAAGGCAAGACAAGGGGTGCCCAACTCTTGGGTGTCCCCTCCTTCTTTTTCTACCATGGACCACCAGAAAAGGGTGCATATTATATTCTATAAAATCCATAAAAATTTTAAAAAAAATCTAGATAAAATCAGTGCTATAAGGAAAGAGTTTTGGTTTCCTAAAACTTATCTCATAGAATTTAAAATCCAAACTAATTCCTACTTTGACTTGATCTACAACAACATTCCATGTAAGAGAAAAAGAAAGGAAAGTTTTAGGTGTACATGAAGACCTGGGAGAGAGGGTTTTGTCGCATAAAATAAGAAAGAGTGGGCATGGGGGGCTAAGGTGGCGCAAGGTGGAATCCTTGTCTTACTAGGATTCAATCTATGACTTGTTCAAATTTGGTTTCTCAAACTAAATCAAACCAAAATTAAATCAACCTAATTAAAATAAATATTAATCTAATTAAGAATCTAATTTAATCATATTAAATTAAATTTAAATCTGATTTAATTTTTTAATCAAATTAAAAATTAGATTGACCCAAGTCCTAATTGGACTAGGACTAGTTTTTCTTTGCACTTGGCTTATCCAATAAACCAATTGAACTTGATCCAATCAAGCCCAAATAAAATTTAATTAAATTATATTTAATTAGACTTAATCTCAATCCTTTGGCTTAATCAAATTAAGCCAATTAATAATCAAATTACGAATCGATCCTTCTGCAACACTTGCACTAGGTTAAATGTCATTCGTATTGATTGTTTAATCCCAGAATGATTCTTAATCGTTGATCAACCATCTGATCAGATCGTGAACTCTAATGTGTGTGACCTCATAGGTCTGAACCTAAGTTAGTAGTATAGGAATAAATTTCTGTATCAATCGAAGTGACCATCTGGCAATGGTACCCGACGGCCGGATAGGTCGAATGTGTAGAACAACATCTTTAGAACCCATGCGGATATAGTTTCCATATAATTCATCCCCTTGACCAAAATGTTCATAGGATACCTCAGAGTTCAACTGTCAACTCTGATCAGGTTGTCCATATTGTATTTAAAAATATCAAATCCATCTAATGGATTATCCTGGCCAAGGTTTTGCTAAATTGAAATACAACGACTCATTCTTCTCCAACTCTTGGAGTGGTCAATTCCATCTCAATCACACTCTGACTTCGTAAGTACTTGACTGTGCTCAGAAACCTTTCATCACTGAATTAGAAATTCAATTAGTCCAGTACCAAAGCACAGTGAGTTGCTTGCAAGTCACTGAGGCGATCTCAGATCTAAGGGACACTTATACCTATATCCCATCAGAGACATTCTTGACAGTAGAATGCTCTGGAGTTGGTCACGTTCAATGATGATGCACCCTTACATCTTACCTGTATGCCATACCAGTATTTTCACACTCCTTGATTAAGAGGACAACCAACCCATATGGCCTACAGTGACCTATGCTCGATAGAAGCTGTCGTCCTTATTAACAGCTTATCATTTGGTCGTGAACAGTTTTAAGGACTAATCGATAAATCCTCTCTTTATCGAACCTAAATAGTCCTAAGGACTTCATCACAACAACGGAGTTCATTAGAAGATCAAGACTTGTGATGAAAATACCAAAAATATATTTTATTTATTAATAAATTAATTATAATATAAAGTTGCTCAACCGTCAACAGGTTGACGATTGACTTTTGAAACATATTTTTCAACATTAAAGACCTTAGGAGAGGTCCTTTTAAATAGGCATGAGGATTGAATCCTATTCAATCTCATAATACAAATCCTACTTAGATTAGGAATCCTTATAACTTAAGTTATTCAACTTATATTAGGAATCCTTTTAGGTACCAATAATTGGAGCCCTTGCACCCATAATTAGATATCCTAAATCACACCCAAAAGATGCCGCATAAGAGAATTAAAAGCTCTCTAATCAATGGACATGCCCAACTTGATCAAATCAAGGTGGCACCCAAGAATAACTATCAAAAAAATTAATTAGAGATTTACACCCTTAATTAATTGGATCTATAACCTTAGACACCTAACAATTGGAGTCTCATGAAGTTTATTCATATAGGTTATTAGTAAGTAATTAAGCTAGAATTATCTTATCAAATAAGTAATCCCAACTGAAAGAGAAATTGGGTCCAACCATGTGCTAGCAGGGTTATCATGAACCCAATGAGTTTCTCTAAACCCAATTGATACTTCATAAGCTCAATTACTTATTTCAGACCTAATCCCTTTGTTATAGATTCAATTCTATTTGGTAGTGAGATATACAATGATCTCTATCATTGTATCATTGAAACTCTTTTCAATTGATTGGAATAATTCCACTCTAACTCAGTAAGGATTGTCGATCCAAAATAATTCTAGTGATCTCTCAGAATCCACCAGTGTCACCTAGCAGTATGTAGTGGCAACCTAGCAGAACTGAAATGAATCTCTAGGTGTAGTTAACATATGATTCAATCCCTCTATCGTGAGTTCCGACTAGATGACAGGTCATGAATAAATCGTCAAACCTCAACATTAGTCTTATGATAGATTCGATTAGTTCAAGTCCAGTTGTGACTATTTTGAAAATTTTTTTCCATCAATCATACTGCTGTGGCCACAGACTCATGGACTTAGCCTCTCAAATCTCATAGGACTACTTCTTTTTATTAAGATCGATAAATCCTATCTTGATGCGCAACCCACTCCTATAGTAGATCAACTGTTGCCAACATCCACTATAAGAGCTCATTGAGACCCATATTTATGTGTTAGTCAAAATCCAGCAGCCTCACTATATGTAGCAGTATCATCTCAAGTCAAAGGATCAGCCACACAACTACAGTATCGAGATAATCACGATGATTGAATAGAAATCTAAGTGATCTCTCGTATGGTCATACTTAGTACTGGTTATTCTCTAACAACTATCCGCACTCATCGCCCAATGACTCTACACTGTAGAGTAGAGACCCGTCTATCCCAAAAGAAGAGATTTGTGCATCAGTCTATTCGAATCTATCACCGTCCTCATGATGATCCTATGATCTGGAGTATTTAGGAATTAAATGCATGTCTCTAATTCTTTATACCTTGAGAATATATATCGAAACTAATTCTATAGATGATTCAAGGACACATCACACTTGAATAAAAAAAAATTATCTTTTTATTGATCATATCGATATATTAAGTATAAAATTATGTCCTAGATATATTATAATATGTCAGCCATATTGGCTTCTAGGACATACATCTAACAATCTTTTATTTGGACTAAAGTCAATTGGTCACAAATCTAAGTCCCATCTTCTCAAGGTGGACTTTCATTTTTGGTTGGCATAACTGCTTAGTCAGCAGGTCTGCCATGTTGTCCGCAGAGTCTACTCTTCGTACCTTGACATGAGGTAGTCGCGTACACTACTGCTCTATGTGTTTGGACTTCTGGTGAGACCTTAGGCTCCTTAGCAAGGGCTATGGTGCCATTATCTTTGTAGTACTGTGTCAGGGCATGACATCCAGTTCTACAACTAACATTAGAGTCAGAATTGGTCCTACACATCTACAGCATATTCAACCTCTATTGATCGAATATTCAGAATCCTTCTAATATATCGAACAAGAATACACCCTCGACTCGCAACTCAGAATCTCCTCCAAAGGCTAAGAACAAATCAATAGTCCTTCTTAAGTACTTAAAGATGTTCTTCATAGCTATCCAGTGCTTTTCATCTAGATTCGACTGATACTTACTTGTGATACTCATGACAAGGACAATATCAGGTCGAGTACATAGCATGGCGTACATGAGGCTCTCTATCATCGAAGCATAAGGAATCCTATTTATGCACTGAATCTTCTCAAATATGGTCAAACACATTATCTTAGAGAGATTAATACCATGGCTAAGAGGTAAGAGACATCTCTTGAAGTTTTCTATGCTGAACTTCTTCAGTACCTTCTCTATGTATAGTTTTTGTGACAGGCTAAGTATCCATTTAGATCTATCCCTATAGATCTTTATTTTGAGAATATAGGATGCTTTTCCTAGATTTTTTATGAAAAATTTCTTGAACAACCATCTTTTGACCATGGTCAGCATGAGAATATCATTCCCAATAAGGAGAATATCATCCATATATAATACGAGGAAGGTGATCACACTCTCACTGACCCTCTTATATACATAAGGTTCCTCTTCATTTTTGATGAAATCAAACAATTTGATTGCCTCATCAAAATGATGATTCCAACTCTGAGAAGCTTGCTTTAATCTATATATGGACCTTTGTAGCTTACAGATTTTATGATCACCATCATCGGATGTGAAACTCATAGGCTGCTCCACATAGATATCTTCTTCAAGATGTCCATTCAGGAAAGCAGTTTTCACATCTATCTATCAGATTTCATAATCATAGTAAGCCACAACAGTAAGCAAAGTATGGATTGATAAATAGTATATTTTTATATTTATTGAAGATATTTTTGATAATTTATGATGCTAACATCTTCTTAAAAATTTAATTTTATGAATAAATTAAATTTTCTTATGAAAATAAATAATTTTAAAAAAATATAAAATTAGAGAATATTTATAAAAAATAGATGTTAAGTTAATTAAGCAATTTAGGTATCAAAATAATAAAATTTTTTTGAGAAATTTAATGCATATTTTTTTAAAATTTTTCAGGCAAAAATTTGAGCAAAAATCGAGTCAAAATATCTTAAAAAATCTTAAAAATAGCCTTCAGTGCACTGTGGATCGGCTGCTCGGTCCACAGAATCAGGACGCATTCCACAGAAAATCTTTCATAGTCTATAGGCACGGCTCACGATAGGCTGAGATGATTTTGTGCGATCCAACGGTCCACAATCATCCCGACTTAGATCCAATGATTGTTGTTCGTTGTCGGTTGATAAGAGAAAGATTTTGCATGATTCGATGGCCCAAAATAAATCCAAACCCAGATCAAACAACTGTGGTTGAATCTAACTTTGATAAGAATTAAAATAATAATTTTTTATCAGATCTGAGTAGTCCAAAGATGATCCGATGGTCAAAAATTAATGTAAAGGGTATTATATGAATTCTAAGAGTTTTAGGACTACTTTTGTGACCAAAGAAATGTGAAAAATTCACCTATAAATAGAGGGTTTGGAACAAGTCTTGGAGAGCAGAAAAATTAAGTAAAAGTTTAGAAAAAAAAATAGAGAAAAAAATATTAGAGCTTTAGGGACCCAAGGAGAAGAAGGAGAAAAGTCAGTTCGCTCTACGGAGTATGATGGAAGTAAAAGAGATCATCAACTATCTTTCTGATGAGACTGGACTGATCAGCCTTAGATTCTTGTTACAATTTTATTTTTTTATTTTATTATTTTTTTTAAATTCTTTGTACTTAAATTTTAATTTTAATTAATGTAAAATTTATTTTCTTGCACTTTAAATTCTTGTCTTTTATTTTTCGTAAGTAGATGCTAGGATCTAGTTAGTAGATCTTAGTACCAATTTATTTTATATTTTTTAAATTTTTATTATTTATTTTTATTGTAAGTAGATGCTAGGATCTAGTTAGTAGATCTTAGTACTTGATTTATTTTTCACACTTTTAATTTTTATTTTCTGACTTAAATTGCTTTCTTCAAAATTTTATTTTTTTTATAAAATCAAAGATTTTAAATCAAAATTCTACTTTTTCTGTGGATTCGACCTGACTCGCTACTTTTTATGTATTTTTAATTTTTATTAAAGTGAAAATTAGATTGATAATTATGGTGTCTTAACGACAACATCGCGACCATATCAATTTTTGGCACCGTTGCCGAGAAAGGCATCAATTTTAATATTTGATTTCTTTGATTTTCTTATAAATATAGCTTACTAATTTTTTTTAATTTTTTTCTTTTTATAAAAAAAATTCAGAAAAAAAAAGATAGAAAGCTTCCACTTTTGCTTGGTGAGATTAATCCTAACCCTAATCCTAACTATTTTTTTTTTCAAATTAACCTAAAATTCACCTACATAAACCTAATAAAAATTACATGACAAGAGTAGAAACTTAATTCTTAGAAGCATTCATCATCTTAAAATTTCTTTTGATGATTGCTGGAGACAAGGTAAGCTTTTAAATTTGATTAATTTTATGCATCTAATTTAGTTGCATAGAACCTCTTTGTTTGAAATTGGTTGTGTATATTTATCTCAAATCAATTTAAGGACAGCATCCATAACAAGATAAGGTGAGGATTTTATCACTCTTCCTTAGCCCAAAAATAACTAACCAGCATCTCGCATTAACCCAAACCTATCTAAAATCGAGTAGACATTGGCCCTTAGGATCAATTGAGTTTAGTTTGAGTATTGTGGTAAAGTCAAGTGCAAAATAAGTTTGGACTCATCCCTGAAACTGGTGTCTAAGGTAAGAGGTTACAAAGGCTCAGCCTAAGTGGACTCATGGTTATTTAATTGATTCTGTTAGCTTACTTGGCCAATTCAATTGGTGTCTAAGGCAAGCAACTGGGGGACCCCCATAACCCCACCTCTTACCTGGCTAGTTGAAGGAAGTGCGAACATACCCAATTTGCATCTAAGCTAAGCCACTCTATATCAAACTATTAGGTCTAAGAAACCCATAAATATCTAGGTTTAATTACTTGTTAACTTGATTGTAATTAACACTTAACCACAACTAATTCTTCTCATCTTTCATCTTTAGGTCTAGATCGTTCTTAAGGATCTCATATTTAGAACTTCTCTCTTTCTTTCTCTTCTCTTTTCTTTCTTTTTTTTTAAAAAAAAGAAACTCAACCACACATATTAGGGTTTGCACTGGTACATGCATGATATAATTTTTTCTAACTTAGTTGAACCTAATTTTGAAATAGAATAACTGATCCATGTTAAACATGATAATCAAATGGCTAGAAATTCTAAGAACCACCTAGGCAGATGAAGAAATATTTTATTCCTTCCACCTATAATCCATCGATGTTCCCATCTTCTATGGGATCAAATATTTTGACTCTAGTCCTGAGGTCGATTTGAACCTGTTAGCCCAAAAATTAGATAAAGTCGACCTTCTTATAGATAAATACCTAGTCCTAAAATCATAATCTCCTATGCAATACACATAACCTTTCAATTATCAGGAGATTTGTTCTATCTGTGCTAGTCCAACCCATCATATGAGTGAATGTCCCATGACTGCACAGTTTCTACCTTTCATTCAAGAACAAGTTCAAGCTACCCAAGGTTACTCCACTATCAATGACCCATTCTTAAATGCATATAATCAAGATTAGAGGAACCACCTCAATTTTTCTTAGAGACCCCAACAGACTCAGGCCCAGACCCAAGTTTCTTCTGTGCAAAACTATCAGAATAGGCCCTAATACCAAAATTATGCTTATAATAGAGGTCAATCTAGTCAGCCTACTCAACCATCCTATTACAATCAACTGTCATACCCACCTCCTCAACAAACCAATCTAGCCGACGATAGATTCAACCAACTCCAACAAATAATTATGACTTAATAGCAATCTCTCGCCAGGCTAGAAGTATAAATAAGTCAATTAGCTGAGTCTACTATGAGAAGAGAACTAGGTCAATTGCCAAGCCAATCAATACCAAATTTTGAAAATGACCCATTCATCCACCAACCACCTGGACCTAGTCATCAATCTAATATCGCACCTAAGAATCCTCAATTTGAAAATGATAAAATAATCTCTGAGCTTAGAAGTGATAGAATTCTTAAGGACCCATACCAAGATCAGGTGAAAGAGGCTAGTACTGATGCTAGCCAAAATGAGAATTTGGATGAAGAAATTGGTATTGAGACTAACCCAAAAGAAAAACCTAAGCCCAGTACTGATACTGATTTAAATGATAAAGAGAAGAGAGTGGATGAGTTATCCGAGATATATTCACCAAGAGTCCTATTTTCTTCAGCCTTAGAAGCCGATTCTTCCACTCTAGAATCATCACCTTCTCCAAAACTGAAGTCATCTTTGATTACACCTGAGTACACATATTTAGAATCAACTGACACCCTTTCAGCATCCATTACTTCAAACTCAACACTTAACCCAAAAACTCCATTCATGAGCATTTTAGAAGAACAAATAGGAGAAATTCTTAACAAACAAGGGTCTGTGAATAGACTTATAAATTATATTTTTTAAAACTAAGAAAGAAGATGTAAAATATTTTTTGAAGATTGATAATAAAATATTAAAATTTATTATAAGCCATCTTCCTAAGACTAGCAATCCAAAATTATTGAAATTTATCAATCTAATATTTGACACGGGATAGGTGAGAGAATCAGCATGATCTGACTGAAGATAGTAAACTTAGCGCTTTCTGGGAGGCAATCCAGTTTTTAATTTTTAATTTTATGCTTTTTGCTATCTTTTGTATTTTGTTTAGGTCAATCAAGTCTTACTTAGTATCTTTTGTAGAGATCTGAAGATAATCTTAGCTAAGTTGAGGGGAGAACTAATTTTGAAAAGACTTCTGGATCAGGTGACATCTCTCATTTTCTTTCTCTTTACATGCACCCTTCATTTTTCCTACTCCATTGAGGACAATATCGATTAAATTGGGGGCAGGGATAATAAAAATTTTTGAATTTCTAAAGTCCTCAGGTAAGTTAGTATTTAGTATTTAAGCACCTGATTACACTTAAGAATCAAGTTAAACTATGTATTTTTTTAAAAAAAATGATACACAGATCAGAGAGTTTGTGAGATATTGAGGGATCAAGTATTAAGAAAACTCAATAAAGAGTTAAGTTTAGAACTTAAACAGTTTTCTTTGAGCATTTCTAAATTTTTCTATCAGCATTAAAGAAGAGTTTACTTTCTATGGGCTTGTGTAGAGTAACCATACATTTCTTCATATATTTAAAAAAAAAAAAAGAGTTTCCAAGTACTTCATGTTGAGTACCAGACCTCTTTGCCTAAGCAAGCATTGAGTTTCACGTCAAAAGGTATGAAGGGCAAAGAAGCTTTGTTGCAAAGCTAGTTTTAACTCGTAGCCTGTTTGATTTGAACAAGTAAGTTCGAGGGGTATTCTATACCTAGTGCTCTAAAGCCTTCTAGTTTGGGAGTCATTGATTGAAAATTCGCTACATAGGTCAAACAGAAAGCTTAAGGGATTAAGACATTCAATAGTGGTACAATATTAAAAAAAAGATTCAATAAATAAAGAACGAAAGTAACAATATACTTATCCATATGAAGGTGAATGCTTTGGAGATAAAGGTAGGAATAGTTTGAAAAAATTCAAAAAAAATTTAGTATTCTTAGTTTAGCTTTCACATTGATTAGTATTAATACCCCAATAACATACCTCACTCATGCTTTACTGAATATCAATGGCCCTTTTGAAAATTATTTGATGAAATTCGAAACTATAAGATAAACGGTACTTAATTCTAAATTCTTTCTTTATTTGAGGGCAAGCAAAGTTCAAGTTGGGAGGTATGATAAATGACATATTTTTATATTTATTGAAGATATTTTTGATAATTTATGGTACTAACATCTTCTTAAAAACTTAATTTCATGAATAAATTAAATTTTCTTATAAAAATAAATAATTTTAAAAAAAATATAAAATTAGAGAATATTTATGAAAAATAAATATTAATTTAATTGAGTAATTTAAGTATCAAAATAATAAAAAATTTTTGAAGAATTTAATACATATTTTTTTCTAAATTTTTCAGATAAAAATCAGAGCAAAAATCGAGTCAAAATACCTTAAAAAATTTTAAAAATAGCCTTTGGTGTACGGTGGACTGGCTGCTCGATCCACAGAATCAGGGCATGATCCACAGGAAATTTTTCATGGTCTACAAGTGCAGCTCACAGTGGCTAAGATGATTTTGCGTGATCCAACGGTCCACAATTGTCCGACTCAGATCCAATAGCTGCTGTTCGTTGCTGATTGATAAGAGGAAGATTTTTCACGATCTGACGGTCCAAAATAAATTCGAACCCAGATTGAATGGTTGTGGTTGAATTCAACTTTGATAAGAATTAAAACAATGATTTTTGATCAGATCTGAGTGGTCCAAAGGTGATCCGACGGCTAGAAATTAATGTAAAAGGTATTATACGAATTCTAAGGGTTTTAGGACTCCTTTTGTGACCAAAAAAAAGTACAAAATTTATCTATAAATAGAGAGTCTGGAAATAAGTCTTGGAGAGCAGAAAAATTGAGTGAAAAGTTTAAAAAAAATAGAGAAAAAAATATTAAAGCTTTAGGAACCTAAAGAGAAGGAGAAAAGTCAGTTCACTCTACGGAGTACGACGGAAGAAGAAGAGGTCATCAACCATCTTCTCGATGAGACTAAACTTATCAACTTCAGATCTTTATTATAGTTTTATTTTTTTATTTTATTATTTTATTTTAAATTTTTTATACTTAAATTTTAATTTTAATTAATATAAAATTTATTTTCTTATACTTTAAATTTCTATCTTTTATTTTTCACAAGTAGATGCTAGGATCTAGTTAATAGATCTTAATACCAATTTATTTATCACTTTTTAAATTTTTATTATTTATTTTTATTGCAAGTAGATGCTAGGATCTAGTTAGTAGATCTTAGTATCTGATTTATTTTTCACACTTTTAATTTTTGTTTTTCGATTTAAATTACTTTCTTTAAAATTTTATTTTTTTTGTAAAATCAAAGATTTTAAATTAAAATCTTGCCTTCTCTATAGATTTGACCCAACTCGCTACTTTTTATGTATTTTTAATTTTTATTGAAGTTAAAATTAGATTGATAATCACGATATCCTAACGACAACATCGTGACTGTATCACGGATGGATTTCAGCATGGCTACGGATGAAAAGATTTTTTGATAGTTAATGTCCTCATGCTGACTATAACCTTTAGCTACAAGCCTAACTTTATAGGTCTCTATCTTACCATCGACACCTATCTTCCTTTTATAGATCCATTTACATCCAATGGGTACGATATCCTCAGGTGGATCCACTAAAGTCCAGACATGATTCGAGTGCATCGAGTTAATTTCTAACTTCATAGTATCTAACCATTTTTTGAAATCAATATCAGACATCGCCTCGTCAAAGTTATTATGATCATCAGTATGATCCCTATCTCCCATAAGGAATATTTTTTTTACTTCCACCGTAAGCATACCCATGCACCTTTCAGGAGATCGGGAGACCCTACTAGATCTACGAGGTGGTAGAGGAATATCAACTACTGGCTCATGGACTACGGATTCCTGAGGATCTATAGCTTTTGGCTCTTCAGGGACTTTTCTTCGAGCTCCACTAACCTCCCACTGCCACCATCCTAGATAAACTATTTTTTTAGGAATACGATGTTTCGACTCATAATCACATTGTGATCTTGTGAAAAGTAGAAGTAGTATCCCATGGATTCTTTTGGATACCCTATAAAGCAAGCTATAATAGATCTATCCTCCAACTTATCTGCCATCTGTCTCTTGACATAGGCCGGATATCCCCAAGTCTTAAGATAACCCAGACTTGGCTTCTTACTAAACCATATCTCATATGGTGTGGTAGGAACAGACTTTGATGGAATCCTATTCAACAAGTGAATGGCAGTTAATAAGATATGTCCCCAAAGAAATAAGGGTAGATCAGTGAAGCTCATCATGGATCGAATGATATCCAATAGGATCCTATTCTTTCTTTCGGATACCCCATTGAGCTGAGGCGTTCTAAGATGGGTCCACTGAGAGACTATACCATTGTCCTTAAGATATCTTAAAAATTTTTGACTATGGTACTCACCTCCTTCATCAGATCGAAGAACCTTAATGGATTTGCCTGTCCACTTTTCTACTTCATGCCTGAATTTTTTGAACTTTTTAAAGGCCTCAGACTTGTATTTCATAAGATACACATATTCATACTTAGATAGATCATCAGTAAAGATAATGAAGTAGGTACAATCATCTCTGGCCTGCACATCAAATGGCCCACACACATCGGTATGTACCAGGGTGAGTAACTCAGTGGCCGTTTTTCAATATCTTACAAAGGGTAACTTGGCCATTTTTTCTTGAAGAAAAGATTTCTTGAAGAGAGCCAAGGATCTCATCCTTTTCTAGTTTGTTTATCCTATTCTCTCCAATATGGCCTAGTCTATAGTGCCATAAGTACTTTTGGTTAATCTTATCTCTGGATCTCTTTTGGCCTACGATACTCACTATTTACTAGTTTAGATTCACATTCGCATCAACATGGAAGTGATAAAATCTATCAATTAAAAAATCTCATGCAATCAATTTATTTCATAAATAAATAGAATAAAAATTTTTATTGAAATAAATTTTAAAACCTTCCTGTGTTAGCACAGACACAAAAATTAAATTCCGACTAGCTACAGGAACATAATAGCAGTCTTTCAAATCTAATCTAATGCCAGATGATATCAAAGATGGTAAGTACCAATAGCTTCTATAGCAACTTTTGCTTTATTGCCGACTCGAAGGATCATGTTACCTTTTCTCAACCTCCTACTTTCTATCAGACTCTACATTGAGGCACATATATGAGCACTCGAGCCAGAGTCCAATACCCAACTAAAAGTAGAAAAAACTATAAGGTTAGATTCTATTACGAGCATACCTTCGGAAGCTTTATCATCCTGTTTGGTCTTTAGGCTCTCTAGGTATTTGGGATAGTTCCTCCTCCAGTGGCCTTCAGCATAACAGTGGAAACACTTTTTTCTTGCCTCAGCCATCTTTGGACCATCCTTCTTTGGTTTACTCTCTTTCTTCTACTTCTTCATGGATTTAACCTTCTTCCTTCCAGTAGACTTTTTTTTGGAAGAAGAAGTCCGCTCCACAGTGAGAACAGTACCTCTTGAACTCTTTAAGATACCCTCTGTAATGACCAACATATTGATGAGTTCGAAAATAGTACAGTCAAGTTTGTTCATATAAAAATTCATAATGAATTGACTATATGAACTGGCATGGAATTGAAGGATCAAATTCATCTGTAATTGCTTTTGTATTTCTAGTCCGAGCTTCCTAAGCTTCTCAATATCCTTGGTCACTGTCATACAGTGCTTATGGACAGCCTGAAGGAATCAGATCTAGGATTTTAGGGTTAGATCTTGAAACTTTTTCAAGATCATAGACTAAAATAAATTAAAATTTATTTTATAAAACTAGAGAATCTCCAAATCTAAGATCCTATTACATGATTATTACATGACATTAAATCAAAAATTAAAATATATAGAGAATGAACTACATGTTGATCATATCAACATGTTTCTATGCTACATCTAATGTATGTAATAAACAATAGATCAGATCTATTACCTTGCAAGTTAGACATTCTAACCTTGCTAATCCAGGCTTGAGGATGATTTTGTAAGCCGCACATACGTCCGACCTTTAGGAATCATCCACACGAGCCCATGAATCTCGATCAGAAGTCCTGCTCCAGAAAATCAGCACAGTATGCTAGTACTGCGTTGATCCTTCTTCGATGGTTGATCAGGTGCCTCCTTCTTCTTGATTTGGACTCTTCCAAAGATGAGAAGTAGGAGGAGAAGTTTCAGATCTGAGATACTCTCAGAAAACTTAAGATAGAGGAAGGGAAGAGATGAACACAATAACCCTAGAAGAAGACCTTCTTCTTCTTCTCTTTGCTCTCTCTAGACACCCTATCTTGTGTCCATTATATCTCTATGCCCCAACCTTCTTTTTTATTGATTTTTGGATACCCCAAATGTCTCTCTTTGATCTATTTTTTACAAAAAATTTATGAAAAATTTTATTTTATATAGATAGATATGATAGAGTCCTTATCTAGGTCAAATACCTAGTCAAGGTTTATCCAAACATGGCAAGATAAGGGGCGCCCAACTCTTGGGTGCCCCCTCCTTCTTTTTATGCATGGACCAATAGCAAAGGACACCTATCAAGTGTCATAAAAGTCATAAAAATCTCAATAAAAATTTGGATAAAATCGATGCAAAAAGGAAAGAGTTTTGGATTTCTAAAACTCTATCTCATAGAATTTGAAATCCAAACTTATTCCTACTTTGATTTGATCCACAACCATCTTTCATGAAAGAAAGAAGAGAGGAAACCTTTTGGGTGTGGTGAAGACCTATGAGAGGATTTTTGTCACACAAAATAAGAGGGAATTGGCATGGAATAAGAGAGAGAGTGTGGGGGGCTTATATGGCGCAAGGTAGAATCCTAGTCTTACTAGGATTCTATCTTATGACTTATTTTAATTTGATTTCTCAAATCAAATCAAATCAAAATTAGATCAATTCAATTAAAATAAATCTTAATCTAATTAAAAATTAAATTTAATCAGATTAAATTAGATTTAAATCTATTTTAATTTTTTAATCAAATTAAAAATTAGGTTGACCCAAGTTTTAATTGAACTAGGACTAGTTTTTCCTTGCACTTGGCTTATCCAATAAATCAATTAGACTTGATCCAATCAAGTATAAACTAAATTTAATTAAATTATATTTAATTAGACTTAATTTTAGCTCATTGGCTTAATCAAATTAAGCCAATTAGCAATCGAATTGCTAATCGATCCTCCTGCAACACTTACACTAGGTTAATGTCAATCGTATTGATCATTTAACCCTAGAATGATTCTTAATCATTGATCAACCATCCGATCGGATTGTGAACTCTAATGTGTGTGATCTCATAGGTCCGAACCTAAGCTGGTAATACAAAAATAAATTTTTATACCAATCGAAGTGATCATCTAGCAGTGGTACCCGACGATCGGATAGGTCGAATGTGTAGAACAACATCCTCAGAACCCATGTGGATATAGTTTCCATATAATTCATCTCCTTGACCAAAATGATCATAGGACACCTCAGATTTCAACTGTCAACTCTGATCAGGTTGTCCACATTGTATTTCAAAATATCAAATCTATCTGATGGATTACCCTGGCCAAGGTTTTGCTAAATTGAAATACAGTGACTTATTCTTCTCCAACTCTTGGAGTGGTCAATCTCATCTCGATCACACTCTGACTTTGCAAGTACTTGACTGTGCTCAGAAGCCTTCCATCACTGAATTAGAAATTCAGTTAGTCTAGTACCAAAGCACAATGAGTTGCTTGCAAGTCACAGAGGCGATCTTATGTTTAAGGGACACTTATACCTGTATCCCATCAGAGACATTCTGGATAGCAGAATGCTAAGGAGTTGGTCATGTTCAATGATGATGTACCCTTACATCTCATCTGTATGCCATACCAGTGTCTCCATACTCCTTGGTTAAGAGGACAACCAACCTATATGGCCTACAGCGACCTATGCTTGATAGAAGCTATCATCCTTATTAACAGCCTATCATTTGATCGTGAATAATTTTAAGGACTAATCGATAAATCCTCTCTTTATCGAACTTAAATAGTCTTAAGAACTTCATCACAACAATGGAGTTCGTTAGAAGATGAAAACTTATGATAAAAATATCAAAAATATATTTTATTTACTAACAAATTAATTACAATACTTGGTTGCTCAACCGTCAACAGCTTAACGATTGACTTTTGGAACATATTTTCCAACAACTCCCACTTGTCCTAAAGTCACTCGGCCTAGTATCTAATACCCATCTTCGGCTTGTGATTGTCAAACTCCTTTATCGCTAGGGCTTTAGTGAAGGGGTCGGTCTGGTTCTCCTTTCCGTCAATCTTTTGAAGGTCGACGTCACCTCGATCCACGATATCCCAGACCAGGTGGAAGCGGTGCAAAATATGCTTCATCCGCTGGTGTGCTTTGGATTCCTTTGCCTGAGCTATGGCACCAGTGCTATCACAGTAGAGCAGGATCGGACCATTGAGGGAGGGTGCTACTTCGAACTCGGTGATGAATTTCTTCAGCCACACAGTTTCCTTCGTGACATCCGATATTACGATGTACTCCACCTCGCAAACGGAATCTGCCACAATATGTTGCTTGAAACTCTTCCAGCAGATGGCTCCACCATTCAGAGTAAAGATATAACCCGACAAGCTTCTGCTGTCATCATGGTCAGATTGAAAGCTAGAGTCTGTGAATCCCACAAGTTTCAAATCTGACTCGTCATAAACCAACCATTGGTCCTTAGTATTTAACCACTATCTAGTGATTTTCTCTAGGATCAGATTGGTTTCTACTTACTACTAGTGAGTATGCCACATCTGACCTTGTACATGTCATGGGGTACATGATAGATCCCATGATTGAAGCATATGGGACTCTATTCATATGCTCTCTCTCTTCAGGAGTTATCGGATAATCCTTCTTAGAGAGAGAAATTCCATGGCCTATTGGTAGATAGCCCTTCTTGAAATTCTCCATACTAAACCTCTTCAGCACAGTGTCATGTATGTGGACTGGGATAACCCAAGCATCTTTTTAGATCTATCCCTATAGATCTTCATCCCTAGGATGTAAGATGCTTCACCCAAGTCCTTCATGGAGAACTGCGATGACAATCAAACTTTTATTCTCTATAGTGCAGCGATATCATTCTCGATTAAGAGAATATCATCCACGTACAAGACAAAGAATACCACAACTAGATCATTTGCTTATTTATAGATGTAGAGTTCTTCTCCATTCTTAACAAAGCCATACGTTTTGATCACTTTATCAAAATGCATGTTCTAACTCTGAGAAGCTTGCTTCAATCCATAAATGGATCTCTGAAGCTTGCACACCTTGGACTCATCTGTGGATGTAAATCCCTCAGGTTGTATCACATGCACCTCTTCAGTCAGTTCTCCATTCAGGAAAGTTGTCTTTATATCCATCTGCCAGATCTCATAATCCAGATTGGCAGCTATTGCAAGTATTATCCGAATGGATTTGAGCATTACCATAGGGAAAAATATCTCGTCATAGTCAATACCATAATGTTGACGATATCCCTTGGCAACCATACGGGCTTTATAGGTCTCCACCTTTCTGTCTGCTCCCCTCTTCCTTTTGAAGACCCATTTACATCTAATGGGTTTAACTCCTTCAGGTGGATCAACCAATGTCCATACATCGTTGACCTTCATGGACTCCATTTTGAATTTCATGGCTTTAAGCTATTTTTCGGAATCAGGTCTCTGCATTGCATCCATATAGGTGATCGGATCCTCATTATTCTCATCGAGTTCGATGGGATCACCATCTCGGATCAAGAAACCATAGTATCTGTCTGGCTGACGCGGTACTCTATCGGATCGTCTTAATAATGCAGGTACATTGGGCTCTGGATCTGATATAATCAAATCCGACTCAGATTTAGCTGTTGGTGTCGGTCCTTCTACCTATTGAACTTCATCAAGTTCAATCTTAGAGGCAACGGTTCCTTCACCAAGAAACTCCTTTTCTAAAAAGGTTGCCTTAAGACTAACGAACAGCTTTTGTTCATCAGGATGGTAGAAAAAATATCCTTTGGTCTCTTTGGGATACCGTTTGAATGTGCATTTATCAGACCTAGGTTCGAGTTTATCTGTAACTAACCATTTGACATAGGTCGGGCACCCCCAGATCCTAAGGTGTGAAAGTGCTGGCTTACGCCCTGTCCATATCTCATATGGAGACTTAATTACACACTTACTTGAAATCCTATTTAATAGATAACAGGTCAATTCGAGTGCATATCCCTAAAAGGATATCGGCAAGCTGGCAAAACCCATCATGGATCGGACCATGTTTAACAGAGGCTGATTTCTCCTTTCAGACACACCATTATGCTGTGGTGTTCTTGGAGGAGTCCATTGGGAGAGAATCTCATTCTCTCCTAGGTATGTGAGAAACTCACCAAAAAGGTATTCCCCTCCTCGGTCATATCGAAGAGTTTTAATACTCTTTTCAGTGTATTTTTCTACTTTACTTCGAAATCGTTTGAACATTTCAAATGAATCTGACTAATATTTTATCAGATAGATATATCCATATCTGGATAGGTCATCTGTGAAAGTGATGAAGTAGAAATATCCACCTCTAGCACTTCTGCTCATATGCCTACATACATCAGTATGTACTAGGCCTAAGAGCTCAGTAGCTCTCTCATCTTTTTCAGTAAAAGGTGACTTGATCATTTTACCAAGAAGACAGGACTCACAGGTTGGAAATAATTCACAATCATTGACTTCGAGGATTCTCTCTTGAGTCAACCTGTTTATTCTGTTCTTGTTTATATGACCTAGCCTACAGTGCCGTAAGTAGATATTTGACTCACTATCTAATCTAGGATGCTTGCCAATAGAATAGACTACATTAATAGGTTGTGATAACATATACACACCATTGTTCAAATATCCACAAAAAATAGTAACATCATTCATAATAATATTACAAACTTGTTTCTTTATTGAAATTTTATAATCATTTTTGGCCAGAAGGCCTATAGAAATTATGTTTAAAAAAAATTAGGATAGAAATGATAATCATTACGAACAATGGTATGGGACTCAAATACAAGATTCAAGATTTCTAATGCTAGAACTAAAACTGATCTTCCATCTCCAACATTCAGGAACCTCTCACCTTGCTCGAATCTCCTACTGACCTGCAACTCCTGCAATGAATTGCAAATATGGTAAGGGCTACCGGTATCCAATACCCAGTCAGTTATATTACAAATAGAGAAATTGCAAGGAGTTATCATATAAATACCTTATCCAATAATAGCTTGCTGCTTTCTCTACCTGTTCGAATCTAGGGAGGCAATGTACTGAGGATAGTTCTTCTTTCAGTGCCTCTGCTTCTTATAAAAGAAGCATTCAGCTTGACTTTTATCAGGCTTGATCTTTTTAGTCTGGCCCTGTACTGATGTCCCAGCCTGAACTTGCACCTTCTTTACTTTCTTCTTCTTGTTCTTCTTTCCTTTCTCAAAGGGTCAAGAACCAGAAGACGAACCTCCCACTAAGTTCATCGACTCCTTGTGGACTTGGTGATCTTTCTCAAAGTTTTGAAGCAACCCCAATAACCCATGGTAGTTTACTTCAGGCTTTGTCATTCTATAATGAGTGAGGAATGGGAGATAAGACTTGGGCAGCGAGTTCAGTATTGCATCTTTCTCAAGCTGCTAATGCAAGAGAAAGTCGAGCTTGCTCAAATGCTCCATCAACTCGATCATGTATTAAGAGCTTGCTCAAACACTCCATCAGCTCGATCATGTATAATACATGATCAGTGATAGAGGCACCATCCCGTATTTTGGCGTTGAAGATGGCACAACTAGTCTCGTGCCTCTCCACGTCATCGGGTGTGCCAAAGGCATCCTCGAACACTTGAAGCATGTCCTTTGGCTAAGCCAACTCAAATTTGCGACTGAACTCATCGCTTATGGCAGCCAGCATGATGCAGCGCACCGTGGTCCGATCACTAAGCCACTTCTGGTAAGTATCTCTGACTATTTCACGTGCATTGGCAGCTAGCTCTTCAGGTGCAGGATCCGTTATCACATATAGGATTCGTTCATATTCCAGAACTATCTTCAACTTTCGGTACTAGCTATCGAAGTTGGGTTCCATCAACTTATCATTGTCCAACAATGATCGGAGCGATAGGAAAGTGGCCATATCTGCATAAAAAAAAACCATAACCTAATTAGTAATTGATTTATTAAACCTAAATATTTAAACTTTAATCAAAAGATTTCTCCCACTATTTTATTCGAATTGGTAGCCTCTACCTCCAATTTGAGGAATTACCCTAATTCCTTAGTGGGTACTAGAATCCACTTAGACTGCATACAAATCCAACTTTGGTTGGCTAACCCATGTACATCTAAGGGTAGGTTCATAACCAATTATTTTTTTAAATAATTTCTAATAATTTTAATTTTACCCCAGTCCCTAATCAGTAGGCTTTGGCCTCCATTGAAAAGGTCTGGTTAGGTCCAACAATTAACATGACCATACTTGGCCCATCTAGCCAATGAATGATTAGGCCCAACTTTGGTTGGCTAACCTAACCATCATTTAAAAAGATGCAGTCAAGAAATCATATTATGAATGATAATTCCATCAGCCGATAAGCACCAGATCTTTGGGCCTCCAATGATTATCTAACTGATGGACCCATTATCATCCACTTAATGGGAGGCTATGATCTAGTTATCACCATAACTATTTCATTTTAAGGACTTAATAATTTTAAAAGATTTAATTGATTTAGAGGATGAGGTCAGATGAACCAAATTATCATGATCCTTCCATTGGCTTCACCAAGTCAGCTTAAGGGAGACTATTAAAAGGACTGGTCTAGGAGCACCTAAATCAGTCACACTGATTTACCTAGCTGACATGGGTCAGCTTGAATAGTCAAATGATCCAATCAAAATATAATTTCACCAAGAGGCCAGATAAGTTCGATCGGTGGGAGGGTCTGCCAAAGCTTGCCTTAGACACCATCAAAAATGGCTAGATAAGTGGGCTCCCAATTAAAAACCATTGGTCTAGTTTATCTTAGACACTAACTGGTTTAATTAGTTTTGATTGGATCAACCTAACAGTTCGTGCTAGACCGTTTAGCCAAGAATCAAGTCCATTTGGTTCTCGTTAAAGATATGGACTTGACCAACTACAACTATTATAATTAATCTAGAGAATCCTTGACCTAATCTAAGATAACAATTGATTAGATTTAGTCAATTCTCTAATTAAGTCCATCTTTAATCTAACCTTAGGTCTAACCCAATTAATGGACCTAATTCCCACTAACCCATTAACCCAATGTGTTATGGTTTGTGTCTTAGGTTCTTCAATTCACAATCCTAGAACCTAATCAAAATAACTTCTTAATTTTCAATTAAGTTTTGGGCTGAAGGTTGGGATTCGGCATTTTGAAAATAATTTTCATGTTTGTAAAATAATTTTACAACATGGTTTCACCAACCAAGTTGCATGTTTGATTCATAATCAAGATGCAAATGAAATAAACATAAAACTACTTTAGATCTAATCTAAACAGGTTCATTTAATTGAAATAATTTCAACTTTAAACTGAGCAAATTTTTCAGACAAAAATATGATGATTCTTGAAGGAAAAATTGGCTTTTTCCTTGTAGGATCTTCCAGATCTAATGAGATCTGAGGTGGAATATTTCAAAAAAAATTATTCTATGATATTTCAAATCTAAGATCCATTAGATCTAATTCTTATTATCTAATATTAAATCTAAAATTAAAACTGAAAACATAAGAAATAGAGAAATACCTCTAGGGTAACCAGATTACCTTGTAGATGATCGCAGTAATGCCCGAGGTTCTAAAATAGCCACGCAGTCACTTGGCCTCTATCAGTATCCACTTGAGTAGGATCTAGATCATCTTCTCCTCACAAATCTTTGCTCCAAAAATTAGATCTGGATCTGATCTGGAAGATCTTTTGAAGATCTTTTGAAGATCTTTTGAAGATTTGATCTGGATCTAATCAGGATGCCACCATGCCTTGGACAAGCACCAGATGGATGCCCGACCTCTTGGACGTGAAGAGGGGAGGGAGAAGACCAGAGGGGGCATAGAGAAGTAAAGAGGATTCAGCCTTTTGCTGGTTATTCCATAGAGTCTCTCAACCCTAGGCGCAGACAGGGTTTAAATAGACCCTGCTGCGCCATGCAGTGCCACATCATTCGACCAATCAAAAAATTTTAATTAATTTTGATAAAAATTTTAATTGGTAGAGTGATATCATCTGATCATATTAGATAAGAATCTCTATAATCCCTCCTACTATTGGTGCCAACACTGGATAAGCACAGTGAGATTGGCGCCCCATAGTCCAAGTTGATCAAGGGATCAGAGTCCTCATCTCATGGGACTCTATCCTTATCCACTTGGGGTGCACGCCCAATCTGAATATGGTGCCCACTTTGAGGGCTAATTTAGCAGGTGGACACTCCACTAAAACTCTCCAATGATCTCTTGCCAAGTGGTCTTCAATCCAAGGTCCATGGGTCAACGTTTGACCAATGTCCTAAAATGGAAATGACAAGTGACAGGAATTGGCAGGTGTTGTCTTAAATTCATCTCATGAATTAAGACAAGACTTTTCTGAGCTGGACTGGCTTCAGTCAGACTGAGAGAAACCTTTTCAAGATTCTCTGGGTGAGTCAAATCACATTTGGCTCAGTCGAGATAGAAAAGATTACACGAGGAGAAAGTTAGGCTCAATCATGTGCTAGCATGATTTTTTTGAACCTAATTAGATCGAATCCAAATCAATCAAACTGGACTAGCTCAATTGATGACATCCAAACCCTAACTCTTATTTGTGTGACCCAATTAGGTTCATTTTTATATGGTAATGAGATATGTTGTGATCTCATCATCGACATCATCGAAACTCCTTTCAATGGATCAGAACTCTTCTGATTCAGACAATTAGAATGATCGATCATCAAGATCATTCTAATTGCTTCCAAAATCCATCAGTGATACCTAGTAGTATATGGTGGTAACCCATCAGAAATGAAAATGAACCTCTTGGTGCAGCTACTTGTGTGATTGAGTTCTTCTATCATGAGTCCCGACTGAATTAGGATTAAGGTGAACTTGTCAAACCCAACATCAATCATATGAATCAATCGATCGATCCAAGTCCGATGTGAAATTCTAATGGAAAATTTTTTTCCATTATTTCACTCTGCCATGGCCATGGGCTTAAGGATTCAATCTTTCAATCATCATAGGACTACTCATCTTATCTATCGAGGTTGATAGATCCCATCTTGGTATAATCTGGTTCCTACAATGAATATGCTACAGCCAACATACACCTTAGGATTTTGAATGGCTAGGAGACTGAGTTATGGTGTTGTCAAACTATAACACACTCAAGGTGAACTGTTGATGTACCTCAGATCAAAGAACTAGATATACAGCTACAGCATTGAGCTAGTCATCAACGAGAAGGTAGATTTCCTTATGACTGCTCGAGATGGTCACACTCAGTACTCTCGTTCTCAACGAATACCTGTACTCTCACTCTGGTATCTCCACACTGTAGACTCAAGACACATCTACCCTAAGAAAATGATCGTATACCAACCTTTCGGATCGATTACCATCCTCGTGATGATCCTATGGTCAGGAGCTGTTTATGAGTTAGTTATGTAAATTCATGCCTTAAATTTTCAACTCTTGAAAATATGAATTAACATTCCTACTAACTCAAAGGATGTATCACAGACATAATGTATACAATGTGATAGTAGAATAATCCTTTTATTTATTTATAGTCAAAATTATAAATTTGCCCTTAGATTTGTATAGGAATGTGTCAGCCAATCTGGCATCTAGGACACACATCTAACAAACTCCCACTTGACCTAATGCCAATTGGCTATATATCTAAGTCCCATCTTCTCAAGGTGGGCTTTGATCTTCTGCTGGCCTAATGGCTTTGTCAGTGGGTCTGCCACATTATTTATGGAGTCGACTCTCTTAACCTCGACATAATCTTTTTCAAGGTAATCACGGATCAGATGGAATCGCCACTCGATATGCTTGAACTTTTGGTGAGACTTTGGCTCCTTAACTAGGGCTATGGCGCCATTATTGTCATAGTAAAGAGGGATGGCATCTGATGACATCACTCCAAACTCGACGGCAAACTTCTTATACCAGAATGCCTCCTTCGCAGCTTCCGATGCAGCAATATACTCTGCCTCCATGGTGGAATCAGCAATCACCGTCTGTTTGGAACTCTTCCAGCTAACTGCACCACCATTGCAAATGAACAGACTCCCAGATGTCGACTTTTGATCATCTATATCAGACATAAAGTCTGGGTCTGTAAATCCCTGAACCTGGAGTTCTCCATTCCCAAAGACTAGAAACATATCCTTAGTCCTTCTCAAGTACTTAAGGATACATTTCATAGAAGTCCAGTGCCCTTCGTCTGGATTCGACTGATATCTGCTTGTGACACTCACAGCATGGGTTATATCAGGTCGTGTACATAGCATGGCATACATGAGGCTTCCTATTGTCGAAGCATAAGGGATCTTGCTCATGCGTTCAATCTCCTCAAGTGTGCTAGGGCACATCTTCTTGGAGAGATGAATCCATGTCTTAAAGGTACTAAATCTCTTTTGGAGTTTTCCATGCTAAACCATTTTAGCACCTCTTCTATGTACATCTTCTGTGAAAGTCCCAGCATCCTATTTGGTCTATCTCTATAGACCTTAATATCCAGTATAAAAGATGCCTCTCCTAGATCTTTTATAAAGAACTCCTTAGACAACTATATTTTGACTGAGGTCAACATGGAAATATCATTCCCAATCAGGAGGATATCATCTATGTACAGTACGAAGAAGACAATTGCGCTCCCACTGACCTTCTTGAACACACATGGTTCCTCCTCGTTCTTGATGAAACCAAACATTTTGATCACATCATTGAAACGAGTATTTCAGCTCCGAGATGCTTGCGTAAGTTCATAAATGAACCTTTGCAGCTTGTAGATCTTGTGATCATCATCACTGGATGTGAAACCAAGTGACTGTTCCATATAGATATCTTCCTCAAGATATCCATTTAAGAACACCGTTTACACATCCATCTGCCATATTTCATAATCGAAATAGGCTGCAACAGCAAGCAATGTGCGGATGCATTTTAGCATGGCTACGGGCGTAAAGGTATCCTGATAGTCAATGCCTTCGCGCTGACTATAACCTTTCGCTACGAGTCTAGTCTTGAATGTCTCCACATTTCTATCTGCACCTATCTTTCTCTTGAAGATCTATTTATACCTAATAGGTACAATATCTTTAGGTGGATCTACCAAGGTCCAGACTTGATTTGAGTGCATCGAGTCAATTTCTGATTTCATTGCCTCTAACCATTTCTCGGAGTCGATATCTGATATCACCTCGTCATAAGTCTTGGGGTCATCACCATGAGCCCCATTTTTCGTGAGAAATATTTCCTCTACTTCTTCTTGTATAGTATCTAAGTACCTTTCAGGAGGATAGAAAATCCTAGTCAATCTACGAGGTGGAAGAGGTTTTGTTAGGACTGATTCTAATTGATTAGGTTCCTCAGGTTCTTTAGCTCGTTGCTCTTGGGAGACATTCTCCTTGAGCTTAATTATTTTTTCGATGCCACCATCTTGAATAAATTATTTTTCAAGAAAAATAGCATGTCGATTCACAATCACATTGTGATCTTCTGAAATATAGAAATAGTATCCTAATGACTCTTTAGGATATCCTATGAACCGAGCTCTAAAAGATCTGAACTCTAACTTGTTTGTCTGCTGTCTTATGATATGAGCCGGACAACCCCAAATTTTGAGATGACTCAGACTTGACTTCTTACCATGCCATATCTCATACGGTGTGGTAGGAATGATTTTAGAGGAAACCCTATTCAATACATATATTGCTGTCATGAGACAATGTCTCCAAAGAAACTCAAGGAGGTCCGTGAAGCTCATCATGGAATGGACCATATCTAATAAGGTCTGGTTCCTCCATTCTGAAACTCCATTGAGTTGTGGCGTTCCAAGTGGAGTTCATTGAGAGACTATGCCATTGTCCTTAAGATAGTCTAGGGACTCCCGACTAAGGTATTCACCTCCTCAATCTGATCGAAGAACCTTAATGGGCTTTCCTGTTTGTTTTTCTACCTCATGTCTGAATTCTTTGAACTTTTCAAAGGCTTCAGACTTGTGTTTCTTTAGAAACACATGCCTGTACTTAGACATATCATCGATAAAGGTAATGAAGTAGACATAGTTGCCTCTAGCCGGCACATCAAACGGGCCGCATACATCTATATGTACTAGGACAAGTAGGTCTGTGGCCCTTTTTCCATGTCCTGTAAAAGGAAGCTTGGTCATTTTGTCTTGAAGGTATGATTTACAAACTGGATATGACTCGGAAGTCAATGGACTCAATAGCCCAGATTTCTCCAATTTGTTAACCCTGTCTTCCGCTATATGACCTAGCCTTAAGTGCCACAAATACCTATCATTTAGACTATCTCTATACCTTTTAAATCCCATGGCATTCACATTTTGCTCAATATAAAATATAGATACATCAATATGTAGCTGATAGAGACCATTAATAAGAAAACCATTTGCAACTTTATTATTTTCATAAAATATGTTACAATGATTCTTATGAAAGCTAATCACATAGCTTTCTAGTGCTAAACATGAAACAGAAATCAAATTCCTGCTTGCTGCAGGCACATAATAACAATCTCTAAGAACTAAATCTAATCCTAATGGTAATCGCAGAGGATAGGTTCCCACGACCACAACAGTAACTCTTGCTCCATTCTCGATGCGTAGGATCATATCTCCATCCCTCAGCCTCCTGCTCTCCTCAAGATCCTGCATAGAAGTGCACAAATGAGCACTAGATCCAGAGTCAAGTACCCAACTAGATGCAGAGGAAATCATAAGATTAGATTCTATAACGAGCATTCCTCCAGAAGGACCATCCTTCTTGTTCTTCAGGATGGCCAGTTACTGAGGACAGTTCTGCTTCCAATGGCCGTCTGAATTGCGGTGAAAATATTTTTCCTTTTCAGCAGTCTTCTTCTTCGGTTCCGTCTTCTTCTTCTTCCCATCCACCTTCTGCTTCTTCGCAGACTTCTTCTTTTTTCTAAAAGATTTTCTCTTGGAAGAAGTCCGCTCCACAGTAAGGACTAAGCCTTTTGAACCCTTCAAAGAAAGCTCAGCCGTAACCAACATATTCATTAACTCAGCCAAGGTACACTACATCTTATGCATATGGAAGTTCATGATGAACTAACCATATGCATCAGACAAGGATTGAAGGATCACATCAATCTAAAAATTTCTGTCTAAGATGACACCGAGCTTCTCAAGCTCCTCAAGGTCCTTGATCATTGACAAACAATGATCATGGACTGACTGTCCATCACGCATTTTAGTCTTAAAAAGTCTTTGGCAGACTTGATACTTGGCTGCACGACTTTGTTCACCAAACAACTCTTGTAGATGAGCCAACATTTGGCGAGTAGTCATAATATTCTCATGCTGGTGCTGCAAGTCATCAGACATTGCACCCAACATGTAGTACCTGACTTTGTTATCTTCATCCATCTATTTTTTCAGAGATGCTCTCTGTTCAACAGTCGGACGTGCTGGTATGGCAGGTGGATCCTGGTCTAAGACATGAGTCAGTTTCTCAAAACCCAAAATAATTCTGTAGTTCCTCAATCAGTCCTTGAAATTAGGTCCAGTCAATCTGTGGGTGTCTAGTATTTTGGTCAGGGGGTTGGACGCAAACATATTTTCTGTAGAGAGTTAAAAGTTTCTAGTTAGATTTTGTAATCAGACTTAACCAATTTATTTAGAGATTTCATTTTTAAACAAATTAGGCTTTCACTATTTTCTCAGATCCCTACACTCCCTAGGTAGAGATGTGAAAATCTTCGTGATTAGTGATTTTTAGTGGGTGGTGCGGTTTCACCGACTGGCTCACCACCTCACCTAACAGTTATTGATGATGGGTCAACCGATGAGTGGACAACTCTTGTCCAATGATTCTCTAATCATGGTGCACCTAAAACTTGATTTCTAATTCATGAAGCTCACCGTGTCTGAAATATTGCTCCAATCCTTAGTTAAGTCAGACCCACTATTTGCATGAATTAGATTCCTGATTGGGTCTCTCACCATATCCGAAATATTGAGCACAACCCATCTTCTAATCCATAGCATCCAATGCCTAATAGACATAGTTGCATCTTTTCGATGCAACTGAGCCACTGTAACCAGTCGAGAATAATCAATCCCGAAAAGGGCCCGCACATCCACAATGATGGAAGACCTTAGACTTAATATTTTCTTAGGAAGATTTGATTTAGGTCTCATTAACTTGACATAGTCATAATAATTATGACTAACCTAGTGACATGGGCTAGCTCGAATTATTAGCCACCTCAAATTAGAACTGGATCGACACATATGGCCAGATAAGTGAGACCGATGGAAGGGATATGCCATTAACTTGACAAGAACGCATTCGAGTCGAGTAGCTCTCAATAAAAAACCAGTCGGTCGCATCTGCTCAACTTACCTTAGACATCAAATTGTCGAACCAGAACCAATTGGGTTAGTCTACAATCCAGGCTCTAACCACTGAGCCAAATTAGGTCATAACTTGATCGAGTCAAATATGAATGTGATTCGACTTTGACCTAGACTTAATCCTATTAGACTGGTCAATTATTAGCTTTCATGGTCCTACCTAACCAACTTTTGATTCAGTTTGATCAACCGCTAGACCTAATTGAGCAACCCAAGTCCGAACCCAATTTTATGAAAATGACTTAGATCTGAAATTCTCAATTTTAGACCTAATTTGATTTCATAAGCTTAATTCATTAATTAAGTCTTGGGTTCATAAATAAAATATGTAAAATAAATCCTAGAGTTTCAGGATCTAAAGTTTTGCAGAAAAGTAAATTTTGATTTTTGATTAAGGATGAATGTGCAGCACCCCTACACGCCATAAGAACATTCCATTGAATGGGAGGAGAGGGTCTTAAACCCTACTTTGTTCTTATGACCGGACGGCCATGAGGAACACCTTAATCAGAAATATTAATTTAACTACAAAATTAGTTAGATCTAAGTTACATATCACATATATAATTTCAGATCTAACTTATACATGCTTTGCATACATCTCATGTATTAAAATCTGATCTAATTAGCATGCTTTCAAATCTGATACATCATATATAATATCTAAAAAATAAGATTTAAATTAAACTATTCAATATGAAATCTATTCTATACAGTTACTAGAACAATTCTACAACTAGTCTAGGCATGCAACAGATCAATCTTATGTATTAATTAAAATTTTATTTTTTATTTTTTGATCTGAATATAATATTTATAATATTAAAAAAATAGAGAATAAATTAGATCTAATTTATATTTTAATTACATTAAAATATAAAACTATAAGACTATTCATAAATCAAACTACTCCTAGTCTAGTCATGCATCTCATACATGTTAGATCTACTTAGATTTAATTTTAATTTTTTTTGATTTCAGATCCTATCATATCTGATGTGACATCTAAAATCTATTAATATTAGATAAATAAAAATAAAAATTAGATCTAAAATAGAGCCATCAACCTAGCTCTGATACCAGTTGAAGAAAAAATCGACTTTTTCCTTGTAGGATCTTCCAGATCTAATGAGATCTGGGATGGAATATTTCAAAAAAATTATCCTACAATATTTTAGATCTAATATCTATTAGATCTAATTTCTATTATCTGATATTAAATCTAAAATTAAATCTAAAACATGAGGAATAGAGAATACCTCTAGGGTAACTAGATTACCCTGTAGATGATCGCAGCAATGCCCGAGGTTCTAAAATAGCCATGCAGTCATCTGGCCTCTACCGGTATCCACTTGAGTAGGATATAGATTATCTTCTCCTCATGAATCTTTTCTCCAAAAATTAGATTTGGATCTGATCTGAAAGATCTTCAAAAGATCTTCTGAAGCTGGAGTAGCAACTTCTCGATAAATCTCTGCAGCCTTCTAATCAGGAAACCACCACGCCTTGGACAAGCACCAGATGGATACCCAACCTCTTGGACATGAAGAGGGGAGGGAGAGGAGCAGATGGGGCATAGAGAAGTAGAGAGAATTCAGGATTTTGCTAGTTATTGCACAGAGTCTCTCAACCCTAGGCACAGACAGGGCTTAAATAGACCCTTCTGCGCCATGCAATGCCACATCATTCGACCAATCAAAAAATTTTAATTAATTCTGAAAAATTTTTGATTGATGGAGTGATGTCATCTGATCATATCAGATAAGAATTCCCACAATCTCTCCTACTGTTGGTGCCAACACTGGATAAGCACAGTGAGATTGGTGCCCCACAGTCCAAGTTGATCAAGGGATCAGAGTCCTCATCTCATGGGACTCTATCCTTATCCACTTGGGGCGCACGCCCAATCTAAATATGGCACCCACTTTGAGGGCTAATTTAGCAGGTGGACACTCTACTAAAACTCTCCAATAACCTCTTGCCAAGTGGCCTTCAGTCCAAGGTCCATGAGTCAACGTTTGACCAATGTCCTAAAATAAAAATGGCAGGTGACAGGAATTGGCAGGTGTTGTCTTAAATTTATCTCTTGAATTAAGACAAGACTTTTCTAAGCTGGACTGGCTTCAATCAAACTAAGAGAAACTTTCTCAAAGTTCTCTGAGTGAGTCAAATCATATTTGGCTCAGTCAAGAAAGAAAAGATTACACGAGGAGAAAGTTAGGCTCAATCGTGTGCTAGCATGATTTTCTTGAACCTAATTAGATCTAATCCAAATCAATCGAACTGGACTAGCTCAATTGATGACATCTAGACCCTAACTCTTATTTGTATGACCCAGTTATGTTCATTTTTGTATGGTAATGAGATATATCATGATCTCATCATCGACATCATCGAAACTCCTTTCAATGGACCAGAACTCTTCTGATTCAGACAGTTAGAATGATCGATCATCAAGATCATTTTAATTGCTCTCAAAATCCATCAGTGATACCTAACAATATATGGTGGTAACCCATCAAAAATGAAGATGAACCTCTTGGTGCAGCTACCTGTGTGGTTGAGTTCTTCTATCATGAGTCCCGACTGAATTAGGGTTAAGGTGAACTCATCAAACCCAACATCAGTCATATGAATCAATCGATCGATCCAAGTCCGATGTGAAACCCCAATGAAAAACTCTTTTCCATTATTTAACTCTGCCATGGCCATGGGCTTAAGGACTCAATCTTTCGATCATCATAGGACTACTCCTCTTATCTACCAAAGTTGATAGATCCCATCTTAGTGCAATCTGGTTCCTACAATGAATATACTACAGCCAACATACACCTCAAGATTTTGAATGGCTAGGAGATCAAGTTATGGTGTAGTCAAACTATAACACACTCAAGGTGAACTATCGATGTATCTCAGATCAAAGAACTAGATACACAGCTGCAGCATCGAGCTAGTCATCGACGAGAAGGTAGACTTCCTTATGACTGCTCGAGGTGGTCATGCTCAGTACTCTCATTCTCAACGAATACCTATACTCTCGCTCTGATGTCTCCACACCATAGACTCAAGACACATCTACCCTAAAGAAGCGATCGTATACCAACCTTCCAGATTGATCACCATTTTCGTGATGATCCTATGGTCAGGAGCTGTTTATGAGTAAGTTATGTAAATTCATGCCTTAAATTTTCAACTCTTGAAAATATGAATTAACATTTCTACTAACTCAAAGAATGTATCACAGACATAATGTACACAATATGATAGTAGAAAATTTTTTTTATTTATTTATAGTCAAAATTATAAATTTGCCTTTAGATTTGTACAGGAATGTGTCAGCTAATCTGACATCTAAGGCACACATCTAATAGTTCTTTGCGCAGGTTATATTTACAAAGAGATTTTATTTTAGATTTAAATATTTTTTAAATCTAATAAAATATAAATTTAATCTAGATCACATCTAATAAATTTATGATTAAAGATAGATCTACGCGAACTAGGACAACCTTTGCACTATAAGGGATAAACCTTACAGCAGGACAACCTTGCAGTTCGTGATTGATCTAAAAATTTTAATTTTAGATTTAATAATTAGATTATAAATTAGATCTAATCTAAGAAATAATTTAAGCATGTATAAATAATCATGTAATAAACAACCTGGCTCTGATGCCAATTGAAGGAACCAGATTTAAGGTTTCAGGGTTAGATCTTGAAACTTTTTCAAGATCATGCAGCGGAAGACTAAAATAAATTAAAATTTATTTTATAAAAATAAAAAATCTCTAGATCTAAAATCTTATTACATGATTATTATGTGGTATTAAATTAAAAATTTAAATATATAGAGAATGAACTACATGTTGATCATATCAACATGTTTCAATGCTACATCTAATGTATGTAATAAACAATAGATCAGATCTATTATCTTGCAAGTTAGACATTCTAACCTTGCTGATCCAAGCTTGAGGATGATATTGTGAGCTGCACATGCATCCGACCTTTAGGAGTCATCCATATGAGCCCACGAATCTCGATCAGAAGTCTTGCTCCAGAAAATCAGCACAGTATGCTAGTACTGCGCTGTTCTTCTTCGATGGTTGATCAGATGCCTCCTTCTTCTTGATTTAGACTCTTCCAAAGATGAGAAATAGGAGGAGGAGTTTTAGATCTAAGATGCTCTTAGAAAACTCAAGATGGAGGAAGGGATGAGATGAACACAATAACCCTAGAAGAAGACCCTCTTCTTCTTCTCTTTGCTCTCTCTAGACACCCTATCTTGTGTCTATTATGTCTCCATGCTCTAATTTTTTTCTCTCTCTAATTTTTAGATGATCCAAAGGTCTCTCTTTGATCTATTTTTTACAAAAATTTGATAAAAAAATTTATTTTATATAGAGAGATATGATAGAGTCCTTGTCTAGGTCAAATGTCTAGTCAAGGTTTATCCAAACATGGCAAGATAAGGGGCGCCCAACTCTTGGGTGCCCCCTCCTTCTTTTTGTGTGTGGACTAACAGAAAAGGGCACCTATCAAGTACCATAAAATCCATAAAAATCTCTAGAAAAATTTGGATAAAATCGATGCAAAAAGGAAAGAGTTTTGGATTTCTAAAACTCTATCTTATAGAATTTGAAATCCAAACTTATTCCTACTTTGATTTGATCCACAACCATCTTTCATATAAGAAAGAAGAGAGGAAACCTTTTGAGTGTGGTGAAGACCTGGGAGAGGATTTTTGTCGCACAAAATAAGAGGGAATTAGCATGGAATAAGAGAGAGGGCATGGGGGGCTTATGTGGCGCAAGGTAGAATCCTAGTCTTACTAGGATTCTATCTTATGACTTATTTTAATTTGGTTTCTCAAACCAAATCAAACCAAATTTAGATCAATCTAATTAAAATAGATCTTAACCTAATTAAGAATCTAATTTAATCAGATTAAATTAGATTTAAATTTATTTTAGTTTTTAATTAAATTAGAAATTAGGTTGATCCAAGTCCTAATTGAACTAGGACTAGTTTTTCCTTGCATTTGGCTTATCCAATAAACCAATTGAACTTGATTCAATCAAGCCCAAACTAAATCAAATTAAATTATATTCAATTATACTTAATCTCAGTCCATTGGCTTAATCAAATTAAGTCAATTAGCAATCAAATTGCTAATCGATCCTCCTGCAACACTTGCACTAGGTTAAATGTCAATCGTATTGATCATTTAACCCTAGAATGATTTTTAATCGTTGATCAACCATCCGATCGGATCATGAACTCTAATGTGTATGACCTTATAGGTCCGAACCTAATCTGATTGCATAGAAATAAATTTTTCTACCAATCAAAGTGACCATCTAGCAATGGTACCCGACGGTCGGATAGGTCGAATGTGTAGAATAACATCCTTAGAACCCATACGGATATAGTTTCCATATAATTCATCTCCTTGATCAAAATTATCATAGGACACCTTAGAGTTCCACTATCAACTCTAATAAGGTTGTCTATATTGTATTTCAAAATATCAAATCCATCTGATGGATTATCCTGGCTAAGATTTTGCTAAATTGAAATACAGCGACTCATTCATCTCAAACTCTTGGAGTGGTCAATCTCATCTCGATTACACTCTGACTTCGCAAGTACTTACTATGCTCAGAATCCTTCCATCACTGAATTAGAAATTCAATTAGTCTAGTACCAAAGCACAGTGAGTTGCTTGCAAGTCACTGAGGCGATCTCAGGTCTAAGGGATACTTATACCTGTATCCCATCAGAGACATTCTCGACAGTAGAATGCTCTGAAGTTGGTCACGTTCAATGATGATGTACTCTTACATCTCATCTGTATGTCATACCAGTGTCTCCACACTCCTTGATTAAGAGGACAACCAACCCATATGGCCTACAATGACCTATGCTCGATAGAAGCTGTCGTCCTTATTAACAGCCTATCATTTGGTCATGAATAATTTTAAGGACTAATCGATAAATTCTCTTTTTATCGAACTTAAATAGTCCTAAGGACTTCATCATAACAACAGAGTTCGTTAGAGGATGAAAACTTATGATGAAAATACCAAAAATATATTTTATTTATTAATAAATCAATTACAATACTTGGTTTCTCAACCATCAACAGCTTGACGATTGGCTTTTGGAACATATTTTCCAACACACACTGCCCCTCACATATCTTCAAATTGAAGAGTCTCTTGGATACTTCGAAGCATGTAGTATGGCTCTGCTCACTATATAACTCTTGTAGGTGAGTGATCATAGCCCAGACAGTGGGCATATACTTGTGCGTGCTTTGTAACTCGTTTGATATAGATGCCAGCATATAGCACTTGACCCAACTATCTTCATCCATCCACTTCTCAAAAGTATCTCTTTGCTCAGCAGTAGGATGGTTTGGTAGCACTATGAGATTCTGGTCGAGAATATGGCTTAACTTTTTTGAGATCAGGATAATTCTGAGGTTTTTGAGCCAGTCTTTGAAATTATTACCGATCAAATGATTGGTTTCAAGGATGCGAGCTACAGGATTTGAGACTGACATGATGGTTTGACTGTAAGAGTAGAGATTCAAGTTAGAGTTTTATACTTAATATTTATATTTGCTTCTAAGGACTTTAAGATACAAACAATAACTCCCACTAATTTATCGGATCCTTCCACTCTCCAGGAAGGAAACGAAAATCTTAACACGATAAAGAATTTCTAGTGGATGTTGCAGTCCCACCGATGATATGCACCTCACCTAACAGTTATTGATAACATGCACATCGATGCATAGGCAACTCTTTGTCTAGATGTTTCACTAAGCATGTTGCAACGACTTGGTCTCTAAGTCATGTGAGCTCACCTAACAGTTATTGCCTACACTTTTTAGTTAAGCCTGACCCACCATTCATAAGCAGGTGCAAGACCATCATTGGGTCCATCACCTAACAGTTATTGGGCTCAATTCCATCCTTATCCTGGAGCAACTCTTTACTAATAGAGTGGTTGTATGTTTCCGATGCAACTGAACCACTGTAACCAGCTGAAAACAATTAATGCCGGTAGCACACCCGCACATCTAAAATGGTGGAAGATCTATGGACATAATATTTATGGGATTGTTTAGGTTTAGATCTTATCTAATCAGTCATCATATGATCGATATAACTGGCATGGGCTAAACCAGATTGCTAAGCAACCTAATTCAAGATCCAATCTTTCAAATTAGCTAGATAAGTGAAGATCGATGGGGATCCCCCTGTTGCCTTCTTTAGATACTAATAAATTGATCAGATTGACTAACAGAACCAATTAAATAACCACATCTCATTAACTTGTCTTAGACACCAATAGGTTGATTGATCAGAATTGGTTAGCTTAAGCGAATCGAGCTCAAACCAACGAGCCAAATTAGGTCCTTAGGTTAATTGATTCTACATATGAGATTCAATCAATTTGATCAACAATAATTATATGATCATTAACTTAATTGATCTGACCCTAATCAATACTTGACTTGGTTTGATCAATTACTTAATCGAATTAGACCCATATGACTCAAATCAAAAATCTTAGATGCAATCCTATTACAGACCTAATTAATGGTTTTTCCATGATCAAAACTCTCATGCACAAACATAAATTTTAGATTCTAAAATTATATTTCAGATCTAAATTCTTTATATAAAAATTTTAAAATATAAAATAATTTTTAGATTTTGGCATACAAATATATATCATATATATGCATGTAAAATTAGATCTAAACAAAATTTTAAATCTAAGCATGATATTATATGTCTCATATACTAAACATGGATTAGATTAAAAGTAAATTTATGATCTAAATATATAATTATGTATCACATATATGAATCAAAATACAGATCATATAAAAATTTCAGATTTTATGCATGCATCTATGTATCACATGAACATAAACTAGAGCTCTTTCTAGATCAAAATTCAGATCTATATATGCAATTACATATCAACTATATGTTCTAAAATTAAACTCAAAATCAAATTTCAGATTTGAAGATCCATCTATATATCTCATGTATGAAAAAAAAATAATTTTAAAATTTTTTCAAAATATGTATATCAAAATTCAGTATATGAAAACCCATGGCTCTGATACCACTGTTGAAATTCAGAGTTTGATGCATACATATGTGTTTTAAAATTTTATTTTCTAAATACCATAGTGGAGAATAAGATTAAAATACTTTTAATCTAAATTATGTATGCATGAAAATATAAAATCATATGGATCTATTTTATACGCTGAAATTGATAGATGCTGAAATTCAGATTGTAATCAAATCACATACCTATTTTACAATCTTTTTGTTTAAACTTGATCTGAAAGAGAAGAGATTCTCTCTTAACTGCATAAGTGTCTGGCCTCTACAAGTATCCACTCAGGATCAACTTGAAATAGTCCTCTTTAATCTGAATTTTGTTCTCCAAAATTTCTGCCTGCTAAATCTGAACGAAGCTCGGATCGCAATCAATGCTTTATCTTTCTCCTTGATCTTCTTCTTCTCCTCTTCTCTAGAATTTTTTTTCTTACTATGTGCTGCTACCAGATGCTAGAAATCAGCAAGAAAAAGGCACCCAACAGTGTTTGGGCATGGAACACCTTGGGATGCGCGTCCCAAGGGAAGGGGTGCGTAGAATGCCCAAGAGAAGAGAAAGGGAGAGGAAGAGAGGGTGTGGAGAGAGCCTTTAGGTGAGGGGCTGCTGGTTTGGATACTTTAGAAATCTTAGGGGAGGTCCCTTTAAATAGGCATGAGGATTGAATCCTATTCAATCTCATAATACAAATCCTACTTGGATTAAAAATCCTTATAACTTAAGTTATTCAACTTAGATTAGGAATCCTTTTAGGTGCCAATAATTGGAACCCTTGCACCCATAATTAGACATCCCAAATCACACCCAAGAGACACCCAATAAGAGAACTAAAAGCTCTCTAATCAATGGACATGTCCAACTTGATCAAATCAAGGTGGCGCCCAAGAATAACTATCAACAAAATTAACTAGGAACTTGCACCCTTAATTAATTTGATCCATAACCTTAGACACCCAACAATTGGAGTCTCATGAATTTTATTCATGTAGGTTATTAGCAAGTAATTAAGCTAGAATTATCTTATCAAATAAGTAATTCCAACTGAAAGAGGAATTGGATCCAACCATATGCTAGCAAGGTTATCATGAACCCAATAGATTTTTCTAAATTAAATTGACACTTCATAAACTCAATTACTTATTCCAGGCCTAATCCCTTTGTTGTGTGACTCTATAGGTTTAATTCTTTCTGGTAGTGAGATATACAATGGTCTCTATTATTGTATCATTGAAACTCTTTTCAATGGATCGGAACAATTTTACTCCAACCCAGCAAGGATTGTCGATCCAAAATAATCCTAGTGATCTCTCACAATTCACTAGTGACACCTAACAATATGTAGTGACAACCTAGTAAAATTGAAATGAACCTCTAAGTGTAGTTAATGTAGATCAGTTCTTCTATCGTGAGTCCTGACTAGATGGCAGATCATGGATAAATCGCCAAACCTCAGCATCAGTCATATGATAGATTCGATTAGCTCAAGTCCAGTTGTGACTTCTATGAAAACTTTTTTTCATTAATCACACAACTATGGCCACAGACTCATGGACTTAACCTCTCAAATCTTATAGGATTACTCTTTTCTATCAAGATCGATAGATCCTATCTTGATGCGCACCCCACTCCTATAGTGGACCAACTATTGCCAACATCCACTATAAGGGCTCATTGAGATCCATGTTTATGTGTCAATCAAACTTCAGTAGTCTCATTGTAAGTATTAGTACCATCTCAAGTCAAAAAACTAGTCACACAGCTACAGTATCGAAACAATCACTGATGATTGAATAGAAATCTAAGTGATCTCTCATATAGTCATGCTCAGTACTAGTTATTCTTTAACAACTATCAGCACTCATCGTTCAGTATCTCTACACTATAGACTAGAGATCCATCTATCCCAAAGGAAGTAATTTGTATGCCAGTCTATCCAGATCTATCACCATTCTCATAATGATCCTATAATCAGAAGTATTTAAGAATTAAATATATGTCTCTAATTCTCAACACCTTGAGAATATGTATCGAAACTAATTCCATGGATGATTCAAGGATACATCACACTTGAATGAAAAAAAATTATCCTTTTATTGATCATATCAATATATTAAGTACAAAATTATGTCCTAGATATATTACAATGTGTCAGCCATATTGATTTCTAGGATATATATCTAACAATAATCAGATGCCTGTATTCCCAGAAGACCAAGAGAAAACTATCTTTATCTACCCCTATGGTACTTTTGTTTTTTGAAGAATGCCATTTGGACTGTGCAATGTGCTGATATTTTATGTCGGAATATGCGTGTATGTTTCAAAAATTTTTTTCTAAATAATATAGTAAAATATAAGATTAAAATATCTTTTAATCTTAATCATGCATGCACAAAACATAGAACATAAGAATCTACTTCATATGCTGAAATAGATATATGCTGAATTTTATATTAAAATTAAATATGTGATCGAATCATATACCTGTTTCATAATTTTTTTCTTCAAATCTGGATCTGGAAGAGAGTAGGTTCTTTTTTAGCAGTGCAAGTGCCCAGCCTTTGTGGGTATCCACTCATGATCAGTCTGGAACAGTCCTTTTTGGTATTGATCTTTCTTCTCTAAGAACAATCACCTTGCAAATCTAAATGAAGTTTGAATCGTGATCAACTCTTTGATCTTTTTCTTGATCTTTTTTTTCTCTTTTTTTTTACTCTTCTTTCTTTGATTATGAAGCAATCAAGATCTGAAAACTAACAAGCAAGAGGGGATGCCCAAGCTCTTTTTGGGCATGAAGATGGTAGATGCCCAACACCTTTGGGCATTGAAACCTTAGGGGAGAAGAGAGGGAGGCATGGGGACTCTTTATGGGAGGTGTGGGCTACTGAAAATCTCATCTAAAGAGCCTTAGGGAAGGCCCCTTTAAATAGGCAAAAAATTTTAATCCTATTCAAAATTGAATAACCTCTTAATATAAATCCTACTTGCATTAGAAATTCTTATTTTTTTAGTTATTTAACCTTCTTTAGGAGATCTATTAGATACTAACTATTGGAGCTTTTGCACCCACTTTCTCACATCCCACATGGCACTTAGGAGATGTTAGATGTATGTCCTAGAAGCCAATATGGCTGATATATTATAATAAATTTAGGATAAAATTTTATACTTAATATATTGATTTGATCAATAAAAAGATAAATTTATTCTTTATTCAAATATGATGTGTCCTTGAATCATCCATAGAATTAACTTTCAATACGTATTCTCAAAGTATTGAGAATTAGAGACATAAATTTAATTCTTAAATGCTCCCGATCAAAGAATCATCATGAAAGTGGTGAACGATCCGGATAGACTGACACACAGATTGCTTCCTTCAAGATAGATGAGTCTTTGGTCTATAGTGTAGAGACACTGGGCGATGAGTGCGGGTAGTTGTTAGAGAACAACTAGTACTGAGTGTGACCATATGAGAGATCATTTAGATTTCTATACAATCGTCAGTGATTGTCTTAATATTGTAATTACGTGAATGATTCTTTGATTTGAGATGGTACTACTGCTTGAAGTGAAGCTACTAAAATTTGACTGACACATGAACATTGATCTCAATGAGCCTTTATAGTGGATGTTGACGACAGTTGATCCACTGTAGGAGTAGAATGCGCATCAAGATGAGATCTATTGACCTTGATAGAGAGGAGTAGTCTTATGGGATTTGAAAAGCTAAGTCTGAGAGTCTATGGCCATGGTAGTATGATAGATGAAAAGAAATTTCTATAGAAATTATAATTGGACTTGAGCTGATCGAATCTATCATATGACTGATGTTGAGGTTTGATGATTTATCCATGACCTGTCATCTAGTCGGAACTCACGATAGTAGAACTGAATCATATGTTAACTACACCTTGAGGTTCATTTTTAGTTCTACTAGATTGTCACTACATACTACTATGTGTCACTGGTGGATTGTGAGAGCTCACTAGGATTGTTCTGGATTGACAATTCTTGATGAGTTAGAGTGAAATTATTCCGATCCACTGAAAAGAGTTTCAATGATATTTTGATAGAGATCATTGTATATCTTACTACCAGATAGAATTGAACCTATGGGGTCACACAATAAAGGAATTAGACTTGAAATTAATAATTGAGCTTATGAAGTGTCAATTAGAATTAGAAAAATCTGATTGGGTTCAAGATAACCTTACTAGCATATGGTTGGATCTAATTTACTCTTTATGTTTGGATTTCTTATTTGATAAGATAATTCAAACTCAATTACCTACTAATAACCTAAATGAATTAGATTTATTGGACTCTAATTGTTGGGTGTCTAAGATTTTAGATCATATGAATTAAGGGTGCAAGTCCCTAATTAATTTTTTTGATAGTTATTCTTGGGCACCACCTTGATTTGATCAAGTTGGACATATCCCATGATTAGAGGGCATGTGGATCCTAATTGAGGTGTCCCATAGGTACACTTTGGGGTGTGTTTATGTAGGTGAAAGGGCTCTAAGAGTTGGCACCTAGAAGGATTCCTAATGGAAGTTGAACAACTTAAGTTATTAAGAAACCTAATGCAAGTAGAACTTGCATTATGAGATTGAATAGGATTCAATCTTTTTGCCTATTTAAAGGGACCTGCCCTAAGGTCTTTAGGCATCCCAACCAGCAAGCCCCATGCCATAAAAAGAAGCCCCACGCCCTCTCTTCCTCTCCCTTTCTCTCCTCCCTTTGGATGTCCACACATCCTTGCTCTTTGGGCATCCCACTTTTTCTCTATGCCCAAGATTGTTGGGCGTCCACTTAGTGCTGGTTCCTGGTGCATGGTAGCTGTTAGATGTGTGCCCTAGATGCTAGATTAGATGACACATTTCTGTACAAATATAAGGACAAATTTATAATTTTGACTATAAATGAATAAAAGGATTATTCTACTATCACATTGTGTACATTATGTCTGTGATATGTTCTTTGAGTTAGTAGAAATGTTAATTCATATTTTTAAGAGTTAAAAATTTAAGGCATGAATTTACATAACTAACTCATAAACAGCTCCTGACCATAAGATCATCACGAGGATGGTGATCGATCCGGAAGGTTGGTGTACGATCGCTTCCTAAGGGTAGATGTATCTTGAGTCTATGGTGTGGAGATACCGAGCGAGAGTATAGAAATTCATTGAGAATGAGAGTACTGAATGTGACCACCTCGAGCAGTCATAAGGAAGTCTACCTTCTCGTCGATGACTAACTCGATGCTGTAGCTGTGTCTAGTTCTTTGACCTGAGGTGCATCGACAGTTCACCTTGAGTGTGTTATAGTTTGACTACACCATAACTCGATCTCCTAGCTATTCAGAATCTTGAGGTGTATGTTGGCTATAGCATATTCATTATAGGAACCATATTGCATCAAGATGGGATCTATCAACCTCGATAGATGAGAGGAGTAGTCCTATGATGATCGAAAGATCGAGTCCTTAAGCCCATGGCCATGGCAGAGTTAAATAATGAAAAAGAATTTTTTATTAAGATTTCATATCAAACTTGGATCGATCGATTGATTCATATAACTGATGTTGGGTTTAACGAGTTCACCTTAACCCTAATTCAGTTGGAAGTCATGATAGAGGAACTCAATCACACAGGTAGCTGCACCGAGAGGTTCGTCTTCATTTCTGATGGGTTGCCACCATATACTGCTAGATATCACTGATGGATTTTGAGAGTAATTAGAATGATATTGATGATCGATCATTCTAAATTATCTGAATCAGAAGAGTTCTGGACCATCGAAAGAAGTTTCGATGATGTCGATGATGAGATCACGACATGTCTCATTACCATACAGAAATGAACCTAACTGGATCACACAAAGAAGAGTTAAGATTTGGATGTCATCAGTTGAGCTAGCCCAGTTCGATTGATTTGGATTAGATCCAATTAGGTTCAAGAAAATCATGCTAGCACACGATTGAGCCTAACTTTCTCCTCATGTAATCTTTTCTATCTCGATTGAGCCAAATGTGATTTGACTCACCCAGAGAATCTTGAGAAGGTTTCTCTTAGTCTGACTGGAGTCAGTCCAGCATAAAAAAGTTTTATCTTAATTTATGAGATGAATTTAAGACAACACCTGCTAATTCCTGTTACCTGCCATTTTCATTTTAGAACATCGGTCAAACATTGACCCATGAACCTTGGACTGAAGGCCACTTGGCAAGAAGTCATTGGAGAGTTTTTGTGGAGTGTCCACTTACTAATTTTACCCTCAAAGTGGGCACCATAATCAGATATGGCATGCGCCCCAAGTGGATAAGGATAGAGTCCCATGAGATGAAGACTCTATGCCTTGATCGACTCAAACTGTTAGGTGCCAATCTCACTGTGTTTATCCAGTGTTGGTGCCAACAGTAGGAGGATTTGATGGGGTTTTTATTTAATATAATCAAATGATATCACTCTATCAATTAAAATTTTTTCAGAATTAATTAGAATTTTTTGATTGGTCGAATGATGTGACACTGCATGGTGCAGCAGGGTCTATTTAAACCCTATCTACGCCTAGGGTTAAGAAAATCTGCTCAATACCCAGCAAAAATATGAAACCCCTCCACTTATCTATGCCCCCTCTGCTCCTCTCCCTCCCCTCTTCATGTCCAAGAGGTTGGGCATCCATCTGGTGCTTGTCCAAGGCGTGGTGGCTTCCTGATTAGAAGGCTGCAGAGATTTATCGAGAAGTTGCTGCTCCAGCTTCAGAAGATCTTTTGAAGATCTTTCAGATCATATCCAGATTTAATTTTTGGAGCAAAAATTTGTGAGGGAAAGATGATCTAGATCCTACTTGAGTGGATACTGTTAGAGGCCAGGTGACTGTGTGGCTATTTTAGAACCTCGGGCATTGCTGCGATCATCTACAAGGTAATCTAGTTACCCTAGAAGTATTTCTCTATTCCTCATGTTTCTAGATTTTATTTTAGATTAAATATCAGATAATAAGAATTAAATTTAATAGACCTTAGATCTAAAATAAAGTAAAATATTTTTTTTAAAAAAATATTCCACCTCAGATCTCATTAGATCTGGAAGATCCTACAAAAAAAAAGATAGTTTTTCCTTCAACTGGTATCAGAGTCAGGTTGATGGCTCTATTTTAGATCTAATTTAGATCTAATTTTTATTTTTATTTATCTAATATTAGTAAATTTTAGATATCACATCAGATATGATTGGATCTAAAATCAAAAAATTTAAAATTAAATCTAAGTAGATCTAACATGTATGAGATGCATGACTAGACCAGGAATAGTTTAAACTATCAATACTCTTGAAGTTTTATGTTTTAATATGATTAAAATATAAATTAGATTTAATTTATTTTTTAATTTTTTAATATTATAAATATTATATTTAGATTAAAAAATAAAAAATAAAATTTAATTAATTCATAAGATTGATCTGCTGCATGCCTAGACTAGTTGTAGAATTATTCTAGTAACTGTCTAGAATAGATTTTATATTGAATAGTTCAATTTAAATCTTATTTTCCAGATGTTACATGTGATGTATCAGATCTGAAAGCATGCTAATTAGATCAGATTTTAATACATGAGATGTATGCAAAGCATGTATAAGTTAGATCTGAAATTATATATATGATATGTAACTTAGATCTAACTAGTTTTGTAGTTAAATCAATATTTCTGATTAAGGTGTTCCTCATGGCCGTCCGATCATAAGAACAAAGTAGGGTTTAAGACTCTCTTCTCCCATTCAATGGGATGTTCTTATGGCATGTAGGGGTGCTGCGCGTTCATCCTTAATCAAAAATCAAACTTACTTTTCTGCAAAACCCTAGATCCTGAAACCCTAAGATTTATTTTACATATTTTGTTTATGAACCCAAGACTTAATTAATGAATTAAGCTTATGAAATTAAATTAGGTCTAAAATTGAGAATTTCAGATCTAAGTCATTTTCATAAAATTGGGTTCAGACTTGGGTAGCTCAATTAGGTCTAGCGGTTGATCAAATCGAATCAAAAATTGGTTAGGTGGGATCATGAAAGCTAATAATTGACCAGCTTGATAGAATTAAGTCTAGGTCAAGGTTGAATCACATTCATATGTGACTCGATCAAGTTAAGACCTAATTTAGCTCAGTGGTTAGAGCCTAGATTGTAGGCTAACCCAATTGATTCTGGTTCGATAATTTGGTGTCTAAGGTAAGTTGGGCAGATGCGATCGAATGGTTTTTAATTAGGAGCTACTCAACTCGAATCCGTTCTTGTCAAGTTAATTGCATATCCCTTCCACCGGTCTCTCTTACCTGGCCATATGTGTCGATCCAGTTCTAATTTGAGGTGGCTAACAATTCGAACTAACCCATGCCACTAGGTTAGTCATAATTATTATGACTATGTCAAGTCAAGTTTAATGAGATCTAAATCAAATCTCTCTAAGAAAATATGAAGTCTAAGGTCTTCCACCATTGTGGATGTGCGGGCCCTTCCCGAGGTTGATTGTTCTCGACTGGTTACAGTGGCTCAGTTGCATCGAAAAGATGCAACCATATCCATTAGGCATTGGATGCTACGGATTAGAGGATGGGTTGTGCTCAATATTTCAGATACGGTGAGGGATCCAATCAGAAATCTAATTCGTGCAAATGGTGGATCTGACTTAACTAAGGATTGGAGCAATATTTCGGGCACGGTGAGCTTCATGAATTAGAGATCAAGTTTTGGGTGCACCATAATTAGAGAATCATTGGACAAGAGTTGTTCACTCATCGATTGACCCATCACCAATAACTGTTAGGTGAGGTGGTGAGTCAATCGGTGAGACCGCACCACCCACTAGAAATCACTAATCACGGAGCTTTTCACATCTCTACCTAGGGAGTGTAGGGATCTAAAAAAATAGTAGGAGCCTAATTTGTTTAAAAATAAAACTCCTAAATAAATTGGTTAAGTCTGATTACAAAATCTAACTAGAAACTTTTGACTCTCTATAGGAAACATGTCTGCGTCCAACCCCCTGACCAAAATACTAGACACCCACAGATTGACTAGACCTAATTTCAAGGACTAGTTGAGGAACTACAGAATTATTTTGGGTTTCAAAAAACTGACTCATATCTTAGACCAGGACCCACCTGCCATACCAGCACATCCGACTACTGAAAAGAGAGCGTCTCTGAAAAAGTAGACTGATGACGATAATAAAGCCAGGTACTACATGTTGAGTGCCATGTCTGATGACTTGTAGTGCCAGCATGAGAATGTTGCTCCTAGATTGATTTTGATGATTACAAAGCAGATTGAAGGGATACAAATAATTTTAAAATGATAAAGTCCTTATGCTCTTCAAGGGTAAAATCATAATTTCACTAAAATCCTGATTTGATAGTACCATTTGGTAGAACAAATGATTTGAAATCTATTGGTGAAGATTTCATTGTGTTTGGACTTATATTTTTGAAGTTATGAAGGTTTGAAGTGCATGAGTCGACTCATGAGTCAACTCATGGCACTGTGAGCTGATTGGCACGCAAAAATTCTCCTTGGCACGCTAGTTTTCTAGCTTGGCACGACCTGTGAGTCGACTCATGAGTCAACCCACAAGGCATGAGTCGACTCATGAGTCGACCCCTGCTAATTTGAGCCAAGAATTTCCAGAAACGCATTCTCTGATTTTTGCAACAGAGGTCGACTCATGAGTCGACCCCTGAAGCATGAGTCGACTCATGAGTCGACCCCTGCGATGAAAAATGTCAGCAACAGCTATTTTTTTGCCCATTTTAATTGCCTTTTATGCTTCCTAAAATTGCTCTAACAGCTCCTTATCTGCCTAAATTGTTTTCTCTTGCTTCTAATGTCATAAAATACTTTAAATGGTGAAAGAAATTGCAGATTAAATAGCAGATCAAACGTGAAATCAAAAATGAGAAAAATAGAAGAGAGGATCCGAAATCTGCACGAAAAAGCCTGAGATCAACGAAATATCCAAAAAGAAAAAGAGAGAGGATCCACAATATACAAGAGAGATTGTGAAAGAGAAAAGCAAGAGCATTCAAGAGGATCTTTCAAGCCTATTGTTCAAACTTGATCTAGAGATCTTTCAAAGCTTTTAAGAGATCTTCAATCAATAATCAACCTCTTCTCAAGCATTCGTTCAAGCGTTCATCCACCTTGAGAAAATTTGAAAAGGGGTTCTTCATTTGAGTAAAGTTTTTATTGTTATATTCGCTCATTTAAAGGAGCTGTTATTGTATTAATCTGTGCTCAAAATTTTCTAACTCTTTGTGAGTTTTTGTTCTTATTTTTGGAGGATTTCCAAAACAAGAAAAGGTTGATCCGAATCTGAAATCGGAGTATTTTGGATTTACTTGTACCCGAGAAACAAGTGATCTAGCTTGGGATAGCTAGTGTCGGAGTTTTCGATATTTTGTATTCAGGTTGAATACAAGCATAGTGGATTGAAATTTCCAAGTAGAAGCTTGGAGAGTGGATGTAGGTGCAAGGTTGGCACCGAACCACTATAAATCCTTGTGTTTGTGGTGTGCTTTATCGCTTTACCTTATTTCTTTATTATATCCTTGCAATTCTACTTCAGGTAATTAATATTGAATTAAAATCTTTGTCTTGTTCATCATATGTTATAAATTAAGTCTAAATTTTTAGAAACCCAATTCACCCCCCCCTCTTGGGTTGCATAGCTGGGCAACAAGTGGTATCAGAGCCGGTGCTCTAGCCCTTCTTTGATCTAACAATCAAAGAGCCAAAGATCTATGGCAACCCATGTCGGTACTTCTCTAGCCGAGGGGCAATCTACAAACCGACCTCCACTTTTCAATGGGTCTAATTACACCTATTGGAAAGCTCGGATGAAGATATTCATATAAGCACTCGACTATGATATGTGGAGTATCATAGTGAACGGTCCTCACACACCCACCAAGATTATAGATGGTGAGGAATCAACCAAACCCGAAAAAGAATGGGATGAGGTTGACAAGAAATTGGCACAATTAAATGCCAAAGCCATGAATGTTCTTTATTGTGCACTAGATGCTAGTGAATTCAATCGCATTTCTACTTGTGCATCTGCTAAAGAAATATGGGATAGGTTAGAAGTAACTCATGAGGGAACAAATCAAGTTAAAGAGTCTAAAATAAACATGCTTGTACATAAATATGAATTGTTCAAAATAGAGCATGATGAGTCCATAACTGCCATGTTTACTCATTTTACTGATATAATTAATGGTTTGAAGAGTCTTGGCAAATCTTATACTAACAGCGAACTTGTAAGGAAGATTCTCAGGTCACTGCCAAGAACTTGGGAAGCCAAGGTGACTGCCATCCAAGAAGCAAAGGACTTGAACACTCTACCTCTAGAAGAGCTTCTTGGATCCTTGATGACTCATGAACTTAGCATGAAGCAACATCAAGAGGATGAAGTCAAAAAGAAAAGAACCATTGCCCTCAAATCCACAACTTCGCCTGATTATGAAACGGATGAATCTGAAGATGAAGAATAGGATGAAGAGATGGCACTCATCACCCGAAAATTTAAGAAGTTTCTAAGAAAAAGGAAACAGGGGATGAGAAAGAAATTCACAAAAGGGGAACAAAGCAAAGAAAAAGAGAAAGATCAACCCCTTACATGCTACGAGTGCAAGAAGCTGGGATATTTCAGATCCGAATGTCCACAACTGAAAAAAGGTCCCAAAAAGTTCAAAAAGAAGGCAATGATGGCGACTTGGAGTGCGAGTGATGACTCAAGCTCCGATGAGGAAACCTCAACAGAACAAGCCAATCTGTGTCTGATGGCACATGAAAATGAGGTAACTTCTGAATCCACTAGTGAATTCACATTTGAAGAATTGCATGAAGCATTCTATGACTCAATTGATGAATTAAAGAAACTAGGGAAGAAAAACAAAGAACTGAAATTGAAAAATCAGTCCTTAGTGAAACAAGCTGAAATTCTTTCAATTGAAAAACTCACCTTGAGTCAAGAAAATCAAAACTTAAAGGATGAAATTAACAAGCTGAAATCTATAATAGATAAGTTCACCTTAAGTTCAAACAAACTAAATATGATCCTTGAAAATCAGAAAGCTATATATGATAAGGCTGGACTTGGCTATAAACCTCTGAAGAAACAAAAGTTTCTGAAGGATATTTATGTAAATTATTCAGGTAACAAGTCTACAAATATTACTTGTTTCAAATGTGGTAGAATAGGACATAAATCATACACATGCCTTAAATCTACCAATACAACTATAAAGAAAATATGGGTTCCAAAAGGAACCATTCTGACTAACCCAAAAGGACCCAAGGAAGCTTGGGTACCTAAGACAGAGACTTGACCTTTGCTTGCAGGTGTGTCTAGCATCCCAAGAAAAAAACAGGAAATGGTATCTTGACAGTGGATGCTCGAGACACATGACTGGTGATGAATCACAATTCATCACGCTTGATGCTAAGGATGGAGGGATGGTCACCTTTGGAGATAATGGCAAAGGAAAGATCATCGGGATAGGTAACATTGGTATCACTCCCTCCAAATACATTGAGAATGTTTTACTAGTTAAAGGTTTAAAGCATAACTTACTTAGCATTAGTCAATTCTGTGATAAAGGGTATAAAGTAGTTCTTGAATCATCTGTTTGCATTATGACTAGTCCTATTAACGATGGCATTAAATTTATAGGACATAGGCATGGCAATATTTATATGATAGATTTGAATGACTTAGCCAAATTAGACATGCAATGCCTAGTATCCTTGAATGCTAAAATCAATTAGACTAGTTGGCTGTGGCATCGTAGACTTGCACATATCAGCATGCATTCTCTTTCAAAATTAATTAAGAAAGATTTAGTTCTCGGTTTGCCAAAACTGAATTTTGAAAAGGATAGAATCTGTGATGCATGCCAATTAGGTAAACAAACTAGAGTATCATTTAAATCCAAAAATATTGTTTCAACTTCTAGACCATTAGAGCTCTTACATATGGACTTATTTGGACCAACAAGAACCACCAGTCTAGGAGGAAAATGATATGGCTTTATAATTATAGATGATTATTCTCGTTTTACTTGGATTTTCTTTTTGGCTTACAAAAATAAAATTTTTCATATTTTCACTAAATTTCATCGAAAAGTTTCTAATGAAAAAGGGTTTTCAATTCAAAATATTAGAAGTGATCATGGAACTGAATTTGAAAATCAAGATTTTGAAAATTTTTGTGATGAAAATGGAATTGGCCATAACTTCTTTGCTCCTAGGACACCCCAACAAAATGGGGTAGTTGAAAGGAAAAACAGAACCTTAGAAGAAATGGCCTGTACCATGCTTTGTGAAAGCAACCTTTCAAGATATTTTTGGGCGGAAGCTATTAACACAGCATGTTACATTTTAAATCATGCTTTAATTAGATAATTTTTAAAGAAAACCCCCTATGAACTTTGGAAAGGAAGAAAACCAAATATTGCATATTTTCATGTCTTTGGTTGTCGATGTTTTGTATTAAATAATGGAAAAGAAAAACTTGGTAAATTTGATGCAAAATCAGATGAAGCAAACTTTTTAGGTTACTCCTCCACTAGTAAAGCATTTAGAGTTTTCAACAAAAGAACTTTAGTAGTTGAGGAGTCCATACATGTTGTTTTGATGAATCTAACGATCTTCCTTCAAGGAAGAATGAGGGTGTTGATGATGCAGAGCCACTAATAGAAGGTATGAAGGAGATCACTCTGAAAAACTCAGCAACTCCAGAAGACAAGGATCAAGAAGATAAACAAGATGAGAGAAGTGAAAAAATTCAAGAACAACCTCAAGGTACAAATGACCTACCCAAGGAATGGAGGTATGTTCACAACCACCCTAAGGAGTTAATTATCGGTGATCCTATGCATGGGGTAAAAACACGTTCTTCACTTAGAGATGTACTTAATCATTGTGCTTTTGTATCTCAACTTGAACCTAAAACTTTTGAAGAAGCTGAAAATGATCATAACTGGATTAATGCTATGCAAGAGGAACTTAATCAATTTGAAAGAAATAATGTTTGGACCTTGTATCAAGACCTAAAGATTATTCAACAATTGGCACAAAATGGGTCTTTAGAAACAAATTAGATGAGCATGGAAATGTAATTAGAAATAAAGCAAGACTGGTTGCTAAGGGATATAATCAAGAAGAAGGAATTGATTTTGATGAAACCTTTGCACCTGTTGCTAGATTAGAAGCTATTAGACTTCTACTTGCATATGCTTGCTTTATGAATTTCAAGTTATTTCAAATGGATGTTAAAAGTATATTTTTAAATGGATATATCTCTGAAGAAGTATATGTAGAACAACCCCCTGGATTTGAAAATCATGTTTTTCCTAATCATGTCTTTAGATTAAATAAAGCTTTATATGGATTAAAACAAGCACCTAGAGCATGGTATGAAAGGCTAAGCAAATTTCTACTAAATAATGGTTTTTCAAGAGGTAATGTAGATACAACCCTATTTATTAAAAGAAATCAAAATGATATGCTAATTATACAAATTTATGTTGATGACATAATTTTTGGGTCTACTAATGAATCCCTTTGTCAAGACTTCGCTAAGCTTATGCAGGGGGAGTTCGAGATGAGCATGATGGGAGAACTCACCTTCTTCCTCGGACTCCAAATCAAACAATCAAAAGAGGAAATCTCCATCACCCAAAGCAAGTACACCAAGGAACTACTCAAAAGATTTGGAATGGAGAACTGCAAACCAATTGGCACACCAATGAGTCCCTTATGTAAGCTTGACAAGGATGATGAAGGTAAAAGCGTAGACTTAAAATACTATAGAGGTATGATTGGCTCATTATTATATCTAACTGCAAGTAGGCCTGATATCATGTTTAGTGTTTGCTTATGTGCTAGATATCAATCTAATCCTAAAGAATCTCATTTGAATGCTGTTAAAAGAATCCTTAGATACTTAAATGGTACTCAAACTCTAGGATTATGATACTCTAAGGACTCACAAATTAATTTATTAGGATATTCAGATGCTGATTTTGCTGGATGTAAATTAGATAGAAAAAGCACAAGTGGAACTTGCCAATTTCTTGGAGTTAACCTAATCTCATGGTTTAGCAAGAAACAAAATTCGGTGGCACTGTCTACGGCTGAGGCCGAATACATTGCAGCCGGAAGTTGTTGTGCTCAAATCTTGTGGATTAAGCAACAACTCGAAGACTTTGGAATCAAACTTAATGAAACACCAATAAGATGTGACAACACAAGTGCCATAAATCTATCTAAAAATCCAATTCAACACTCAAGATCCAAACATATTGAAATAAGACATCATTTCATAAGAGAACATGTTCAAAATAAAAATATAATTCTTGAATATGTTTGCACTGAGAATCAATTAGCTGATATCTTTACAAAGGCCCTTAGTGAGGATAGATTCTATGAAATTAGGAGAAATCTAGGAATTCTAGATCCATTTGCCTAAAATTTCTCAATTTCCAAAGAATTGATTAGAGCTCAAGTTTCAATATCTATCTTGGTCCCAAAAGCTCAAATTTATTATTCTAAAAACTTATCATTGAGCAAAATTCCTTCACTCAAAATTTTAAATTTTTCTGGAATTTATTCACATTTTTCCTGATTTTCTGAACTTCATGAGTCGACCCCCATGAGTCGACTCAATGGCAAACTTGTAAATCCCACCAACTTTCAACGGGTTCATTGTTTTTATAAGGGTTACTGTTTGTGAGACGACTCATCTTCCCATCGTTCTTCTTCCAAAAGCCGTCTTCTCCAACTCTTCTTGCTCCAAATCCAAGGATTAATTTCGAGGCAATTCTCCCTCCTCCTCTCCACCAAAAATTGCCTCTTTCAAAAAGGATTTTCTGTGCTTTCTCGCTTTGCTTGGCGCGGTTGGAACGTGCCCTAGCACTTTACCGAACTTCCAAAATCCACTTCTTTTCTCCACCAAAATCCTTCGTCACTCTCTTGTGATCCCTCCTCCACTCAATTCAAGTCTTCTTGTCTGCTACTTTAGTGGATATGGCTCCAAAGATGAAGCTTCCCCAAAGAAGGAAATCAATCCGTGAGCCTGAAGAAATTGTCTGAAAGAAAAGGCATGCTCAGTCTTCAACTGCTCCCACTCCAGTTTCAGTACCTACTCAAGGTCCCTCTCAATCCTCCATAAGCCCCAGTGTGAATCCTCTTTCTGATAGAAAAGTAGAAACCGAGAAAAATATAGATTTTTGGTTCTTTGAGAAAGAAGGTTTTACTTTTGCAAGTAAAATTAAAAACCAAGGATGGGAACTCTATTGCTCTCTTAAGGAAGTCACCTATGTTGACCTAGTTAGAGAATTCTACCAGAATCTACATTATGGAAACGGGTCAGTGACATCAACTGTAAAGGGAATTGATATCTGCTTGGATTCTAGGATATTGGGAGAAATACTTCAGTTTCCTAGTGAAGGATACTCATATATGGAACTCCCAATTAAAGAAGAGGGGATCAGAATTATCTTAGGAGAAACTTATTCAGGAAGTTTAAACAAGTTAGAAGAAAAGATTTTGTCCATTGAGATGAGGGTCCTGCATCAGATAGTTTCAAAGCTCTTCTTTCCTAGGAGTGGTAGACATGACTTACTTTCCAGCAGAGATGTATGTGTCATGTTTCATGTCATCACTCAGACCCCCCTGAACCTCCCTGCACTTATGATAGAGGCCATGAGAGAAACTTTGAACAGATCCAAGGCACACTTGCCTTATGGTATGGCCCTTACTAGAGTATTTAGGAGGTTTGGAGTTAGCTGTGAGGGGGAGGCACCTACCAAACTCTCACATGATGACACTTTCAACCAACACAGCCTGCACCGAATGGGAATTACAAAGACTGTTGGTGGTTGGATCAAGGGCTCTGAAGAAAGAACTGAGGATAGAGCTGAAAAAAGAGCTGAAGACAGAACTGAAGGCAGAGTAGAAGAAGAAGGTCCATCTTCTCCTGTACATGACTTCAGGGCAGCTTCACCAGATACCCAGTTCATTCCTGATACTGAGGCTGGCCCTTCAGAGTTTACTAGGATGCCCACACCAGTGTATCAGCCAGAGAGCAGAGCACCTCATTCAGAGTTCAGACTGGCTGACGATCAGATCGAGCATATATATCAGCGTGTGGCTTCTTTGCTGTCTAGCCAGTGGAGTAGTACTTCTTTTGCACCTGGAGCTACCTCTTCTGATCAGACCATTACTCCCCACATCTCCACTGTATTTCAGATGATTTCAGATCAGTCCATCAGGATACAGCAACTTGAAGACACAGTCTGGAGATTGACTGGCAGAGTTCTAGACTTGCAGGGGCAAGTCCTTGCTTTGGCCCATCCCCAGCCACAGGAGTCTACTATTGAGGTCACAGACCTCACTGCAGAGGCTGGCAGGCTCAGAGGAGCACTAGAAGGTGGATATGAATTACTGAGGAAAGAAATCCGAGGATCGAGTGAGCATGCTACCACTCAGTTCACTGCTCTACTTCAATCTGTTTTCAGAGCACTGAACGTACTTGATTCTATCAGACTCACCCTTTCTGTTCAGTCCTTAGCATCTCAGCGTTCTCAGCCACCCAATTCATCTCGCTCTCCTGCTCGTGGCAGAGGCAGACGGGGTAGAGGACGCACTTCTGATCCATCATCTCCTCATCCTATCTCTGATGACTCCGATCATTGACTTATCTTGATCTTTACTAGATCCTTGGTGTTAGTATCTTGTTCTAGGATCTATACCTTGGGGCCATGTATTGACAATTAACTGGTTGAATTTTATTTTTAAGAATTATGTATTGAAACAATTATGATATTAATGGAATCATCTTTTACCTATATTTCTATCTTTTATAATGATATTGATCATATTTTGGTTATATATATTCTCCTTGTTGAAATATTGAGCAAACATCTGTGATATACTCTAAAAGGGGAGAAATTAAAGAATATTTTTGAAAAAAAGGAAAAGTTAACCATGTCTGATGATGTCAAAAAGGGGAAGAAAGTAAACAATTAAACAAAAAGCAAGCAACTCATTAAAAGCAAAACCCTAAATTATGAAAGAAAAATGGGGAGAAATTAAACAAAAAGCAAGAAAAAGGGGGAGAAATTAAACAAAAAGCAACTCATCAAAGGCAAAACCCCAAAAGTAAAATTATAAATTATGAGAAATTAATTGAAAAATTTAAAGTACAATGCTAAGTACAATGCAACTATGTAACTTTTAAATTACTTCTTTACATATGCTCTGATTTACCTTAAAAATTTAAATATGCTCTGATATATTTCAAAATTCAAACTTGCTCTGATATATCTTTTGAAATTTACCTTGATACATCTTAAGAAATTTAACTTACTCTGATACTCCCTAAAATTTCTTTTAACTTGCTCTGATACATTATAAAATTTGTTCTGATACAGTGTGAAATTTTCTCTGATACATTATAAAATTTGCTCTGATACAGTGTGAAATTTTCTCTGATACATTATAAAATTTACTCTGATACAGTGTGAAATTTTTTCTGATACATTGTAAAATCTTCTCTGATAATATTGTAAAAATTATTTTTCTTGCTCTGATATATTACAAAATTTATTTTTCTCTCTTGCTCTGATATATCTTAAACTCAAAATGATCTAATACTCTTTTCAAATCTTTATGAAAATGGACAAACTATTTTTGCATATGACCATTTATATCACATGCCAAAAGAATCATACTCTTTTCAAGCATATACACCTATAATGCATTCTTTTGAAATTAGTGATTCACATAAATATTTTTTTGTTCAAATGTTTTGTCATCATCAAAAAGGGGGAGATTGTTGCTCCTAGATTGATTTTGATGATTACAAAGCAGATTGAAGGGATACAAATAATTTTAAAATGATAAAGTCCTTATGCTCTTCAAGGGTAAAATCATAATTTTACTAAAATCCTGATTTGATAGTACCATTTGGTAGAACAAATGATTTGAAATCTATTGGTGAAGATTTCATTGTATTTGGACTTATATTTTTGAAGTTATGAAGGTTTGAAGTGCATGAGTCGACTCATGAGTCAACTCATGGCACTGTGAGCTGATTGGCACGCAAAAATTCTCCTTGGCACGCTAGTTTTCTGGCTTGGCACGACCTGTGAGTCGACTCATGAGTCGACCCACAAGGCATGAGTCGACTCATGAGTCGACCCCTGCTAATTTGAGCCAAGAATTTTCAGAAAAGTATTCTCTGGTTTTTGCAACAGAGGTCGACTCATGAGTCGACCCCTGAAGCATGAGTCGACTCATGAGTCGACCCCTGCGACAGAAAATATCAGCAACGGCTATTTTTTTGCCCGTTTTAATTACCTTTTATGCTTCCTAAAATTGCTCTAACGGCTCTTTATCTGCCTAAATTATTTTCTCTTGCTTCTAATGTCATAAAATGCTTTAAATGGTGAAAGAAATTGCAGATTAAATAGCAGATCAAACGTGAAATCAAAAATGAGAAAAACAGAAGAGAGGATCCGAAATCTGCATGAAAAAGCCTGAGATCAACGAAATATCTAAAAAGAAAAAGAGAGAGGATCCACAATATATAAGAGAGATTGTGAAAGAGAAAAGCAAGAGCATTCAAGAGGATCTTTCAAGCCTATTGTTCAAACTTGATCTAGAGATCTTTCAAAGCTTTCAAGAGATCTTCAATCAACAATCAACCTCTTCTCAAGCATTCGTTCAAGCGTTCATCCACCTTGAGAAAATCTGAAAAGGGGTTCTTCATTTGAGTAAAGTTTTTATTGTTATATTCGCTCATTTAAAGGAGCTGTTATTGTATTAATATGTGCTCAAAATTTTCTAACTCTTTGTGAGTTTTTGTTCTTGTTTTTGGAGGATTTCCAAAACAAGGAAAGGTTGATCCGAATCTGAAATCGGAGTGTTTTGGGTTTACTTGTACCCAAAAAATAAGTGATCTAGCTTGGGATAGCTAGTGTCGGAGTTTCCGACGTTTTTTATTCAGGTTGAATACAAGCATAGTGGATTGAAATTCCCAAGTAGGAGCTTGGGGAGTGGATGTAGGTGCAAGGTTGGCACCGAACCACTATAAATCCTTGTGTTTGTGGTGTGCTTTATCGCTTTACCTTATTTCTTTATTATATCCTTGCAATTCTGCTTCAGGTAATTAATATTGAATTAAAATCTTTGTCTTGTTCATCATATGTTATAAATTAAGTCTAAATTTTTAGAAATCCAATTCACCCCCCCTCTTGGGTTGCATAGCTGGGCAACAGAGAACATTATGACTACCCGCCAAATGTTGGCTCACCTATAAGAGTTGTTTGGTGAACAAAATCGTGCAGTCAAGTATCAAGTCTGTTGCTCCTAGATTGATTTTGATGATTACAAAGCAGATTGAAGGGATACAAATAATTTTAAAATGAAAAAGTCCTTATGCTCTTCAAGGGCAAAATTGTAATTTCACTAAAATCCTGATTTGATAGTACCATTTGGTAGAACAAATGATTTGAAATCTATTGATAAAAATTTTATTATGTTTGGACTTATATTTTTGAAGTTATGAAGGTTTGAAGTGCATGAGTCAACTCATGGCATTGTGAGCTGATTGGCATGCAAAAATTCTCCTTGGCACGCTAGTTTTCTGGCTTGGCACGACCTGTGAGTCGACCCATGAGTCGACCCACAAGGCATGAGTCGACTCATGAGTCGACCCCTGCTAATTTGAGCCAAGAAATTCCAGAAAAGCATTCTCTAGTTTTTGCAACAGAGGTCGACTCATGAGTCGACCCCTGAAGCATGAGTCGACTCATGAGTCGACCCCTGCGACGGGAAATATCAGCAACAGCTATTTTTTTGCCCATTTTAATTGCCATTTATGCTTCCTAAAAATCTTCTAACGGCTCTTTATCTACCTAAATTGTTTTCTCTTGCTTCTAATGCTACAAAATGCTTAA